>NW_026864172.1:0-132299 GCF_026571515.1 Ruditapes philippinarum
TACAAAAATTGGTATAGGAGAGATTTACCACCACGTCACTGATAACTGCTGTGTGGACTACGTATACACACAATCTGAGAAGGTCGTACAAACATTGTAGCATTTTCTGTCAAGTTAACATAAGATGATGTTCCTGGGCAAAGTTTTAAAGATCAGAATTATCTGAACATATTTTTTTGCAATATTCAAAATGAAGAAAAAAATACAAAACTATTTTCTAAATACAAAATGAAGTATTGATATATTTTATATATAAAATAAGTGTGATGTTATAAAGGGTTAAATTTTTGCTAAACATCTACATGTACTTTAATTTTTTATGTCTATATCAATCTTGAAACAACTCGCTACATGTGTTCTATGAATTATCATTTTTATGTGAAGTATGCCTGCTAATTGCTCAGTTTTGTTTCATTTTCATTTTCCCCTTTTTCACCTTGTCAATGTAAATATGTTTTATGATTCAAGGGTATTATATTTTAGCCATTGTTAAATGTATGCGTAAGACCCAAAACTGAGTGTTGTTAACATAAATATAATTTAAAACTTTACGCTTAGTTCATGTTCAGCTTTAAGTATTAAGCAAGTTAAAGTGACATTATGCTCATATTTTCATAGTCAATTTGAGCTGAATTGACTTTATATTTCAAAAGATTGACTGTTAAAATGGTGTTTGACCAACAGGTGATATTTGAAAATGTTTGGGATAAATTTAATTTATTTAAAAAGTTGACAAAATCCCAATTAAACATGTTTACAGCAGCCAATATAAAAAAGAAAAGGCAACATAATTACTCAAATTAGTCATGTGTCACATCTGTGGTTGGAAAAAAAATCTGGAATCAGGTAGATATGATAATGACCTCCTGAATTTATTTCAGAATACAAGTACACCTCTTAAACTTATCATACTTATAATTAAAGCTAGGCATTATATATTTGATGTAGTTAACTAATTATAACTTTTTTTAAGGCCACATATTATAACAAATATCTAAACAATGTCTTTATAATTGTTCGATCGAATATTTCTTTTGCCTACAGTTTTTATAACGGTTTGAAGGTTTTCTTTTCCCTAAAGTTTTTTTTATTTTCAATAAAAAATAAATAAATAGGAAAATATGAGATAAGAAAGATTGTTTTGTTTATATAATTTTGTAGTCAGTATCTTTAAAAGTACAATAGAATTGCATCGTTTCATACAATAATTAAACATAATAGCCTATATTTTCCCAGTCACTTTGCAAGCTTAATGTTAATGCTTTACTTTAATTATTTTCAATCACCTGTTTTATTCGCGATGAATTAAGTTTACTATGAATTAAGTGTACGTTATTTTTGCTGATTTAACAAATGATAACAGTTTCTTGACAATATTTCTACGCAAGTTTGTTTCACATATAATGTCTTTATTGTAAATAAATAGTTACTCAACATATTGTTAATCTTTTCTTTATTCATGAACCATTTAACTGATATTTTCTTAAATTTATTATAATACAATCATTTTTCTATTCGGGGACTAATGATGATTTAGCATCAAAAACTTTATTGAAACAGAGCTCATATTTATTTCTTAATAGACACACACACCATAGTTTTCTTGTGTAAAATGACTAGGTAGTACAAAGAGGATGTACGACCAGCAACGGTTGCTATGGTCAGTGCTTATCAGCAATTCTATTTTTAGAATATTTGCCACTGGTAAATCTCTCCTATAATAAGGAGAGATTTACCACCACGTCACTGATAACTGCTGTGTGGACTACGTATACACACAATCTGAGAAGGTCGTACAAACATTGGTAGCATTTTCTGTCAAGTTAACATAAGATGATGTTCCTGGGGCAAAGTTTTAAAGATCAGAATTATCTGAACATATTTTTTTGCAATATTCAAAATGAAGAAAAAAATACAAAACTATTTTCTAAATACAAAATGAAGTATTGATATATTTTATATATAAAATAAGTGTGATGTTATAAAGGGTTAAATTTTTGCTAAACATCTACATGTACTTTAATTTTTATGTCTATATCAATCTTGAAACAACTCGCTACATGTGTTCTATGAATTATCATTTTTATGTGAAGTATGCCTGCTAATTGCTCAGTTTTGTTTCATTTTCATTTTCCCCTTTTTCACCTTGTCAATGTAAATATGTTTTATGATTCAAGGGTATTATATTTTAGCCATTGTTAAATGTATGCGTAAGACCCAAAACTGAGTGTTGTTAACATAAATATAATTTAAAACTTTACGCTTAGTTCATGTTCAGCTTTAAGTATTAAGCAAGTTAAAGTGACATTATGCTCATATTTTCATAGTCAATTTGAGCTGAATTGACTTTATATTTCAAAAGATTGACTGTTAAAATGGTGTTTGACCAACAGGTGATATTTGAAAATGTTTGGGATAAATTTAATTTATTTAAAAAGTTGACAAAATCCCCAATTAAACATGTTTACAGCAGCCAATATAAAAAAGAAAAGGCAACATAATTACTCAAATTAGTCATGTGTCACATCTGTGGTTGGAAAAAAAATCTGGAATCAGGTAGATATGATAATGACCTCCCTGAATTTATTTCAGAATACAAGTACACCTCTTAAACTTATCATACTTATAATTAAAGCTAGGCATTATATATTTGATGTAGTTAACTAATTATAACTTTTTTTAAGGCCACATATTATAACAAATATCTAAACAATGTCTTTATAATTGTTCGATCGAATATTTCTTTTGCCTACAGTTTTTATAACGGTTTGAAGGTTTCTTTTCCCTAAAGTTTTTTTTATTTTCAATAAAAAATAAATAAATAGGAAAATATGAGATAAGAAAGATTGTTTTGTTTATATAATTTTGTAGTCAGTATCTTTAAAAGTACAATAGAATTGCATCGTTTCATACAATAATTAAACATAATAGCCTATATTTTCCCAGTCACTTTGCAAGCTTAATGTTAATGCTTTACTTTAATTATTTTCAATCACCTGTTTTATTCGCGATGAATTAAGTTTACTATGAATTAAGTGTACGTTATTTTTGCTGATTTAACAAATGATAACAGTTTCTTGACAATATTTCTACGCAAGTTTGTTTCACATATAATGTCTTTATTGTAAATAAATAGTTACTCAACATATTGTTAATCTTTTCTTTATTCATGAACCATTTAACTGATATTTTCTTAAATTTATTATAATACAATCATTTTTCTATTCGGGGACTAATGATGATTTAGCATCAAAAACTTTATTGAAACAGAGCTCATATTTATTTCTTAATAGACACACACACCATAGTTTTCTTGTGTAAAATGACTAGGTAGTACAAAGAGGATGTACGACCAGCAACGGTTGCTATGGTCAGTGCTTATCAGCAATTCTATTTTTAGAATATTTGCCACTGGTAAATCTCTCCTATACATACTTAATTTTACATAGTGTAATGTGAATTGATTATGTATGTTTAAATATCACAGGCTTAATATCCTCTTACTGGCCTATCGAGAGTCGGTGTGTCCAAATATTGGTATACATACTTAATTTTACATAGTGTAATGTGAATTGATTATGTATGTATATATATTACCATGCTCTTCTCAATTATTGTAACCGCCGTCACCATGATAAATGGCGACGAACATATAATGTTCATATGCTGAATAAAGAATTGAATTGAATATACAATCATTTATAATCCATATGAGTAACGCATGATCAACACCACACTTGTGTAATTGTCCCTTATTATGTAATCGCTATTAACGAAGACCTCCTCTTAAGGTATCTGTTCACACTTAGTAACAATATGACACTTGTTATATTACCATGTTGATCATGTTGAGCATAAATGTTTATTACACACTAATTGTAATATCTTTCTTAATAAAAAAAAATACAGATTTTATGAATATTGTTTTCTTTTCTTTTTTGTGTTTTATGCACTATTTAATACTGAGTTTTTACGTTTATTATTATTTTAAGAATGACCGACGATTATAAGTCAAAACTTAATTGGAAAAAGTCAGTAAATTATGGTTAATCTTTCAATATATAATATTGTTTATTCTTAAACCATATACATGTACATTTGTATTTTTCTTTATCATTTCTTAAATTATCAATCAATTGAATAATTCATAAAATCTGATTTGTAACTTGGAATAATTCCTCGGCATCTTTACTAACACGAATAACAAATTAAATAAAATGTTTCAAAGTTGATAGTGTCATATTAATGCCATAAAAATGTACATTTTTCTCAATTATTGTACATATTTATTGTTTTTATCTCATATAGATAAAATAAAACATGCGATTTGTGTTGTTGGTTTTTTCAGGGCTGGGAATCAAAACTGCGTCGTATCTTACAAAATGTAAACAAACGCCGCCATCTTGGAACGAAAAATGTATGTTTTTGTTTATAACTTTTTTTGTTGGAAATGACTGAAAACCAGATATATGTATTAACACGCTACACTATTTTCCGCTTCGTTCGGTATATGTGGCTTGCACAACTTTTTTGTAAAACAAAAGTTATAGCGAACTTGCAACTCGAAGCGGGGCAGAATTTTTATGAAAATGTGTGGATACGACGCAGTTCATATTGCTTTATCTATCGTTTTTTCCTTCAAATCGATTATATATTTGTTTCAGAGTTCACCATAAATTTCGAAATATAATTTTGCATCATTTACTAAAATTTCATTAAAAAGAGATGCTTATTTTCTAAGGAAATAAAAATGATTTTTACGAAATGATACGACGCAGTTGAAAATAAAATATGATACGACGCAGTAGTATTTTTGGCAGTCTTTTCAACAGGGATAACTTTGGCAATATATTTCTATTTTATGGAATAATCACTTGCGCTAGATAAAAAAAAAACAGATCATTTGCGGTGTATAGCAATGTTCTGTTGCTTTTTATTATTTAGAATACATTGTGTCATGTCCAATATAACATTTAATTTGAAAGTTTACATTGCGGAAGCTACTTTTCAGTCAAACATGAACCTGTTACCTAATTGATCATAATATCTGAAATAATTTCTTATATTTTCCTGTATGTTCAATATTATCCCTATTTTTTTTTCGCAAAAAAATGTAGAAATCTATTAACCTGAATTCATTCTGGCTAGCTACGCTCTAAGTTAACTGTGGTTCTGCATGTTCTGGGTAATGACTGCTTTTTTGTGGTTTGTTTTCAAACTTTCACTCTACACATTAGCTTTACTAGGGGCGAGGACCTCAGGTGCGCCTTTGTGCATTATTTCAGGCAAAATGTTGCACCTGCAGAGAACCATCGACATTTTGAAACTAGCTTGATAGGTTTTCCACACAAAAGAATAAAAAGTCCCTGGTGGTTTCCGAATTCATAGCAGTTCAGTTCAAGTGATTTGAATTCAGTAAACAAACAGCTCGGCCTCGGTCGACACACCTGTCTGATTTGTTTTTACAGCAAAATTTGTTAACGTCAGCAGCTTTTTATTAACTTCTGGCGTGAAGTTTTAAGATTATAAATATTTGAATTAATTATAAAGATAATAATAACATTTAAATTTCTTATTTCGGTATGACTAGCTAAGAATTTTTCAATGTACACAGGATGTAATCCTCTGTGAAGTCATTTTCTGAAAAATTTTGTTTAAGTTTTAAGGAAATTCATTATCAAATAAAAATCACACTTTAGTATGAAAGAATGTTATGATGCCATGTCTCTAGTCCGTTGAAAATTCGATGCGATAATCTGACCTAAATTTTCTGTTCAATATTGTAAAAACTTCTTCAGTTCTGTTGACAGATCATGTCTGCCTATAACTGTATCAAATTTATCGGTGCACAGCGTAAAATGCCTTTGCAAAACGAACACCTTCTTTACAAAATAATTTGTAGTTGTATCATATGTAACTCGATTTGGATTTTTCTTTTTCTTTAGTTTTTTGTTTTTTAATGGAGAAGAATGATACTTAAGTGCAAATATAGAAAATACATTCCATCGGCGATAAAGAAATGCAAAACGACAAAATCAGCGGGCTGAACATAAAATGACTAAATTGAACGCATAACCTACTTGCAAAAATTTATTTTAGCTTAACCATTTATAATATAATTTAAAAAAATTAATGTTTAGTTTTAAATAATAAAGCTCATCTGTTCTCACCAATTATTAAGAAAATGAATACATTAAAATCGGCACGTAAAAGACATATTAAATAATAACGGAACTGACGGAAATTATTGCTAATTACAAGTAACAAAGGTAGACATGCAATTTGCGCATATAGCTCTCTTCCGGTAGCAAGAGACCTTTTCAAAATTTGTAATTCTTTCTTTCTTTCTTTCTTTTTAAAAAAAGTTCATTCCTAAATCCTGATTAATACAGGGTCCAGGAGTAGTTACACTGAAATATTGAATTTTGTATCAAAAATAGTAATCACTCCCATTTCGAACTCACGGGAGCAATTTTAGAAGCACTAGAACACGTTGTCATATGGGTGTGCGATTACGTGTTTCATAGTATATTGCATTTGATACAACTTTTCGGAATTTGTAGATGCTTATGATAGGTACTAAAATGCGACCGAAAAATGCAGCCTTAATAGAATTGTATTACATTTCCATTTTTATGGAACCAATGAGTGACCTCTGCTTTTGACTTAAGTTGTAAACAAGAAATGTTGTTGGACGTTATTAGCATACCTAGCACATAATTTAAATAGTTTAACCAATATGCAGCCTGCAATAATAATACAATTGCGTCGTATCATATTTTATTTCCAACTGTGTCGTATCATTTCGTAAAAATCATTATTATCTTGGAAAATAAACATCTCTTTTTTAATGTAAGTTAAGTAATTGATGCAAAATTATGTTTTTAAGTTTATGGTGAACTCTGAAAACGAGTATATAATTAATTTGAAGGAGAAAACGATAGATTAAGCAATATGAACTGCGTCGTATCCACACAATTTCATAAAAATTCTGCCCCGCTTCGAGTTGCAAGTTCGCTATAACTTTTGTTTTACAAAAAAGTTGTGCAAGCCTCATATACCGAACGAAGCGGAAAATAGTGAAGCGTGTTAATACATACATCTGGTTATCAGTCATTTCCAACAAAAAGAGTTATAAACAAAAACATACATTTTTCGTTCCAAGATGGCGGCGTTTGTTTACATTTTGTAAGATACGACGCAGATTTGATTCCCAGCCCTGTTTTTTTCGAATTGTATGTTTATGTATAATATTAAGCAATAATTTTAAGAGTTGATCTGTGTTTATTAATTTTGTAACCAAACTAAGTGACAAACATTCATTTTGAAAAAAAGCTTATTTATCTGTAAAATATTTGTTCTGTTCTGTAACGATATCAAACATCTACTCCAAAACCGGGAGAGACTGGACAATAAACGTGTGGTACTATTCGCCGGTCGTCAAAATAGACCAGGAGAGACCGGGAATTACCGACAGGAGTACATCCCTCTATAAATAGATTTTCGGAATATTAGGTCATCAACTCATCATTCTATTTACAGCTTTCGGAATAACATACCATAATAATCCACTGTGTACTACAAAATGATAAATAAAAATACCTTGAAGAGCGCGATTTATTGACGGAAAAGGTTATTTAATATTGCGAAATTCTCCAGTTCGCTATTCATTGTACATATCGCGACTAATTAATAATCAAGCACCCTCACACCGATCGGAATGATCGGCTTTTATTATGAACAACTATAAAAGGCTCGAGAAGTTGCTGTCGCCCTTTCTCATTCCATAAAAGGCGCCGACGCCAATTATATGCTATCATTTTGATATACATTTCCTGATTTTTGCTCTTGTATCATTGGAATGTCCGTAGTTACATTTCATTGACACATTTTTCTCGACTTGGATGTTAAGAGGATGGAAGTGGTATAAAGGTTTAAATTTCTAATATGCCATTTTATTCATTAAAATATATATGTACATGTGTACCAAACTAAACGATAACAATAGATATAGTTTATGTGTCAATGCCTCCACAGGAATCGTACCAATTTACTTTATATTATAAAGACAGTAATAGAAATATATCGTAAATAAAATAAATATATAACCATATAATGGTCGGTATTGCACTAATTGTTTATGTGTCCACTGCTACTATTCTCTTTTTATAAATCGTTACAAATGTCAGGGTCACCGTTTCGCCCAGATTTCAGACCACAGAGAAAGTCTTTCTTGCACTGTCCAGTACACGTGCTACATTTGGTCGGGGCTGACTTCGAATTGTGTCTGAAAATATAACGGTCAGTCTAAATACAGAATTAGGTCATGGAATAAAAGGATCAAATTAAAAAAATATATGAATTTTATCGTTTAATTCAGACGTCAAAAAGGAAAAATATGACAAAAAGCTTTTAAGAAACAGTCGGATTATCGTTTAGCCTTTTTCTTCATATAGTATTTAACAAACTGTCATACTCATATTACAATTTAATTTCTTTAAATATACAATTTTTCCTTGGTTAAATACAATGCGTACTACCAACTCATTTCAAACTACGTTTACCATTTCAAACTTTAGATAAAGTTTTTACGTTAAAACAAAACTAAGGAGAATTATAGTCGTCCGATGTGTCGTAAACATGCTAAATATGAATATTATTATTATATGAGCCGCGTCACGACAAAACCAACGTAATGCGTTTGCGACCAGCAAGGATCCAGACCAGCCTGCGCATCCGCGCAGTCTGATCAGGATCCATGTTGTTCGCTTACAAACCCTATTACAAGTAGAGAAACTGATAGCGAACAGCATGGATCCTGATCAGACTGCGCGGAGGCGCAGGCTGGTCTGGATCCATGCTGGTCGCAAACCCACTATGTTGGTTTTGTCATGACGCGGCTCAATTGATGATTTAGGTATGAATATTACGTATTATATGAACGCTTCCTCACCTGCAGAATATCTGGAATAAAGTGTCGTCTGCTTTCATTCTGTAGATAAGATCATTCCAGTCTTTTGGGAACAATGACGTCATTTTATAGGAATCCTAAAAAGATGACATATGAACAGAAATATAGCGGTAAATTGTCAAATAAAGTATTTGTCCCCACAAAGGGAGAAAACATTTTTAAAAAAAGCGATGAAATAGTATACATATGCATATCAAAATGTAAATTTCTATAGAAAATATGGGGAAGGCCACATTTGAATAATATTTTCTTCCAAAGTGATATTATTTTATACACTGCATGGACTTTCACCTAGATAGATTTTATCCCAAACTGTTTGTTATTAATATTTATCAAAATAATTCGAGCTTATCCGAAATGTTTACAGGGTGGTCATGTTTTCAAAGTAAAAGTACACAATTTTCATATAAAGGCAAATCTCACGATATAAAATGATGAATAATTTGCAATTACACTTTCAAGTACGTGTTTTTAGGACTAAAATAAATAAAACTAAATATTTTAACAAAACAATATTTATCTCGAATGTGCTAAATTTCTGAAGACCATGTCAAATCTTTGGGTTTTCCCCAATCATGGCTCGGCCAAAATCAAAATAATAATAGAAAATAATACCAATGAATGCATGAACGTATAGATTCACTACCAATACGACCAAACTGAGTACATTCACCACAATTTAATAAAACAAGGTACAGAGTGGCGGCCTGCCCGAGTGGTAAACATGTCGGACTAGTGAACTAAGGATTGCTGACCGCGTGGGTTCAAACCCCGTCAGAGGCAAGCTATGAGCAAGAAACTTTAATTCCAGGAACGGATCCGATATTGTTTCCATAAGCCTATAGACTTCAAAACAATCGAAGCGAAACAAATTAGTATAAACTAAAAAGGTTCAGAACTTACTTTAGCCGAATATTCTTTCTGCCAGGTTACTTCACCATAAAGGTTTGCATGTGTTAGATTAAGAAAATAGTTCGTGTAATCTTGTACTCTCTGAAAAAAAGAAATTAATCAACATTCAGAAATTAGACAAGTACGTTACCTGATATAAAAGTTATAAAACAGTAAGTGTCAACGCAAACCGTGTAATATCAGCATAATGTAATAGCCGCAAGTAAATTATATGTGATAAACATCTCAAAGAATTATAAAAGAAGTCATACCCATGTTGAGTTAGCATAGTTTCCATCAATTTCGTAGATTCTAAAGCCTGGATTCAAGTTCGAGTATGTAGTAATACTTCCGGGCATATAGGTGACACCCAGGGGGCGCTGCGATGTTTCTTCGTCATAAAACATCTGATAGGTCATGGCATGCGTATGCCCAAAGAACTGTTCAACTATTGTATTTTCGTACCTACAATTTAAAATAAGAAAATCAAATTATTCCTTGATCAACTAACATACATGCGTTGACAGACGAACGTTTGGATGATATAATAGTGTCATCATCCAGGCTTCAATATTTTATTCTGCACGATATGAAGCAATGAGCAATTTTCAAAAACAACAAAACATCAGTACACCACCACAAAAAAAAACACCACCATAAACATAATAAACATAAACAACAATACTATTAATCTTCTTGAGCATCTTTCATATAGACATGGTATCTTGCCATGCTTTGAGAATCTTACATGTAAAGACATAGAAGACCTAATTAGCTACATTGTTATATCATGCGAAATAACTAAAAAATCTAATAAAGCAACACTAATAACAAGAAATTTAATTTGTAAAATGTCATGCTAAACGCCACATAGATCAATGGGAGACACATGACCTGTTTACAATCTTGTAATAATTCCAGCTCCATGGTTTAAGGCAGCAGCTACATCCGGGGTATATATGTCCTAACACATGTACCTAGAATAAATCAACAAAGTCTGTTGTAACTCTTACGTAACAAACAAAAACAACAGCAACAATACTAATTATTTCATGACAGTAACATATTAGGAAACACATGTCTTATTTACAATATGATCTTCAATTAAACAATGTAAAAATATGACATATTATTACAAATAGTGTTTTAACCCTTGCAGTCGTGCGGTATTTAATACAACTCTAACAGCAGGACATATTTTACCAGATTACAAACCAACCTATTTGAAAGGCCCTGACCAAAAATTCACTGATATACCGACGGAGGAAAGCCATTAATATAACAAATTGAATATTAGTGACAATTGTTGACTCGGTTTGATTAACTCATGTCATTCGAGACAACGAAAGTACATGTATAATATTGATGAACCTAGCACCGGGAAATCGCTTTTTACATCAATGTTACCTACTTTTTCACCAGCGTCCTCTGATTCTTGAAGTTCTGATATAAACCACTGTAACATACCAGCTGGATCTGTGGCGTTGATATATAACCACCTGTAAGTGAAATCGCCCCATAAAAAACTGTTTATTCTAGTTAAAATTTGACTTTAAATTCTTATTTTTGTACATGTACGAATATTTCAGAAACACGAATATTTGATCAGCCCTTTCGATATATTTTAGTAGGCACATTTTGACGAACTTTGTTGGAATCAAAGCTAAATTACAAAGCACTACTATTACTTTAAAAGTTTATTACAAGTACCTTCAAACTAGATAAATAACACAAAAAGTTAAGAAATGTTTCTAAGATTATAAAATATTAACAATATTATATTATATAACACTAACAGAGAACAGGAGGTTTGACTTACATCGGTATAAGTGTTGTTAAATGTTTACCTAGACTGGGGGTAGTTCAAACACTTACCAGTTTCCGTTATTACACATATTCATATTAAGCGAGATGATTTTCAGCCCAAAGAAAGGTCTAGTTGAGTAATATCCCGCCCTGTAAACATAAATTGTTAAGGTTGTTAAATTGTGACAGAATTATTGTATTTCAATTTACTTAAGCTATGAACTACTGTTACCACAAGTGCTGATAACATTTGACAATAGTATAGAATCAAGCCAACCTAAAAATTCGTGCAGTCTAACCAGGCTCTACTATTTGCTGACTAACTTCGAGTTTCATCTCGACTCCTAAAAAGTGATAATTGACCGCTCAAAAATGGCAGCTGGACACGTTAAATAAGAAATTCAGCAGACTAATGGATAATATCTTAACACTGAACTGAATTAAAGCCACTGAGCACAATATGAGTGTTCATGATGTATACTAGTCCAATTGAATCTTGCATTGTACAGGCACAAAAAAGTGATTCAGTATTGCATTCTGATTTATTTCCGCTCAGCAGTTTTGTTAAAGGAAAGCTTTCCATGCGAATAAATTCATATATAAGATCACGTGTAGATTAACTTATATTGGACAGCATACAAAATATTCCCCGAGAACTTGCGATTTCCATGCACTCGGGGACATTTTACAAATGCTACAAGAAAAGCATTGATGCAAAGCATCAAAGGGCGTCCAAGCAAGAAATGCAGCAAGTGAAGATGAACTAGTACACATATGATGACAAGATATTCTTATAAACTACCAGAAATGTATACCACTTATGAATGAGCGGACGAAAGACATTGTTCATTATGAACTTTGATTGGCATGCTAGAGATTAGAATATTACTTGTTATTTCTTTATGATCGTGGTTATTAATAGCAACGGATATACATGTATGCAATCATTTATAATCCATATGTGTAACGCATGATCAACACGTACCACACATTTGTCCCTTATTATGTACATGTTATCGCTATTAGCGAAGACCCCCTTAAGGTATCTGTTCACACTTTAAGTTAGTAAAAATATGACACTGGTTATATTACCATGTTGATCATGTTGAGCATAATTGTTTATTATACAATAATTGTAAATATCTATTAATTTTAATTAAAAAAAAAAAATACAAATTTTATGAATATTGTTTTCTTTTATTCTTTTTTGTGTTTTATGTGCTATTTTAATACTGAGTTTTTACTACTCTTTTTTATTAAAATTGTAAAACAATTTTTAAGAATTCAATTGTCATATTGACCGACGATTATAAGTCAAAGCTTAACTGGAAAAAGTCAGTAAATTATGGTTTATCTTTCAATATATAATATTGTTTATTCTTAAACCATGTACATGTACATTGTATTTTTCTTTATCATTTTTTAAATTATCGATCAATTGAATAATTCATAAAATCTAATTTGTAACTTTGAATAATTCCCTCGCATCTTTACTAAACACGGATAACAAATTGAATAATTAAATAAAATGTTTCAAAGTTGATAATGTCATTTTAATACCATAAAAAATGTACCTTTTTCTCAATTATTGTACATATCACGGATTTATATTACATATAAATCCGTGTACATATTTATTGTTTTTATCTCATATAGATAAAATGAAACATGCTATTGTTGTTTTTTTCTAATTGTAACGATATCAAACATCTACTCCAAAACCGGGAGAGACTGGACAATAAACGTGTGGTACTATTCGCCGGTCACTAGTAAATCCTGGTCAAAATAGACCGGGAGAGACCGGCATTTACCGATAGGAGTGATAAAAAGATATATCTATAAATAGGTTTTTGGAATATTTAGGTCATCAACTGATCATTCTAGGATACATGTACAACAATAACATACCATGACATGATAACCGACTGTGTACTACAAAATGATAAATAAAAAACCCCGAAGAGCGCGATTTATTGACGGAAAAGGTTATTTCATTTGTAAATGTTTGCATTGCGAAAATTCATTGTAACATATCGCGACATTTCATTCTTATTTAACAATCGAGCACCCTCATACCGATCGGAATTTTCGGCTTTTATTATGACCGACTAAAAGGCTCGAGAAGTTGCTGTCGCCCTTTCACAAAATCTGATCTCATTCCATAAGAGCGCCGCGCTTCGGCGCGGACGCCAATGAAAACATTGTAAGTAGCTTATTTATAAATGTCATGTGATAATGGAAAATGAATTTTGTGAGTTATCATGCTATGGTATGATAGACGACCACTGACGATTTTTATCAGCAATAAGATAAACGTTTGTGCATCATAACATTACGTGAACAATAAAAAAGCGAATAACAGATATTCAAAATAGACAAACTTTTGAATGGTTGTTTCTGTGTCGGCTGGTAACCAGTTTAACCAATTCTCTGCCGTGTCGTTGTACAGCCATGCCTCGTTGTTAAAACCAGTCACAAACGGGGGTGGAAAACTATTCAAGTAGAAAAATAATCAAACATTTATGTACATATAGAAGCTATCTTTAATTTAACTACGATTCATTTGTATTTTGAAATGAATAAGAGACTAAAAGACTCCTTCAGACATGTTTGAAGTCGTTGATTTTGAATCATTTGCAGTCAAGAGTTCGGAGGTTTTCATGTGGGGTAAATATTATAGACATACTGGTTCTTCTAAAGTGCCCGCTCGTAAATGAAATAATGTACGGAGGGCACCAATGATCTACATCCTTAAGTAGAACAAGAAAGACGCCATATGATCTTTTCAGGGTCCACGTGACTTAAAAACCCAACCATTACCCTTATCCAAAAGAAATGCGTGTCATAAAAACAATACTTATAAATAGCTATGTTTATTTTATTCAAGAAATAACATTAATAACACTAGTTTTTAAAAACAACCTTTCATCTTCACGGTTGAAACTAATATGTAAACTATAGATTTATACCCAAGAAAACAATAAAATATTACCTGTTAACAGGGGCACTTTCATGATTACCTAGAGTGTTATAAACAATCTTGTTTGGTAAATATGTCTTCATATATTTTGTGAAAACATCCATGGCGGAAGTTTGCTCAGATCTCGTCTGGTTCCAGATATTATGCGCAGGAATATCACCAGTGAATATGACGTAATCGAACTGTCAATCAAAACACAAAATGTATTAATTTCACAATGAACTTCCTCTAATAATATAAATCATTATTGAATCCTATCTTATCAATCGAGCTCTTTTGTCAGTCCAAAAATTCCATATCAAAGCACAGATTTACACCATCTGCATGGCCTCGTTTACAGTTTCTGATTCAAAGAAATTCATATCAATTCTTTGTTGTGCTCGAAGTAACTAAGGTCTGTCAAAATGTCAAAAAATTGGTTGTGTTAAATGAATTAGATTCAATTCAAACAATTTTATTTGTGTTCTAAGGCATCCGGCCAAAAATAAAGATGTTCTTATATATTATTGAGCACAGTACTCGTACACAAAACAAATATAACACTTGGTTAGTGGCTATTCCAATATAGGTTTTAAAAAAAAACTCATAACTAGAATGTTTTTGAAAAAAAAAATGTCCATGAATTCAAATTATTATTCTCTTATACCAAACACTGGCCAATATTCTGAGATTTAAGTAAGAAATGTACGTAATTTACATCATTGTTTTCAATCGCACTATATACATGTACACAAGTTACCCTTCCAGTAATAATACATAAAAATGAAATAAGTGTTTTGATCTTTCTTCAAAATAAAACTCAATCATGCAAATAGAAAAAGAATATTAAAAAATGTGAAAAATCTATTCCTGACTAGAAATTCAGAAAAAAAGTAATCGTTTTTACAAAGGCCGGTAGATTTTGTTTCCATCACGGAGAATAATGGGATGGATTAGAGAAATATTGTTACATGTTTTCCTATCTAGTCAAGTGTTAGTGTTATATGTTTTGCTAACATGGGTATGATCCACTGAATGAACAAAGTTGTTATGGACAGACGAAATGTAATATTGTTTATAAATGCTACCTCGTCTTTAATAGAAGTGAGATGTTGGAACAAATTGTCCACTGTTACTGGAGCACTGTCACAACTTCTATAGTCGCCATATTTTCCTGCCCCTGCGTCCCCAGATGCTTCGAAAATAAACACTTAATATTAACAAAAATGGACAAAAAAAACACTTAAAATTTACACTTTATTACAATTTCTTTTGTTTCTTGTATTTCTGATGATTTTTTTCACATATAGACGATTAGGTATGCAATTATTATATACAGTGCATGTATAAACAGAAAATGTTAAGAAACAAAGCTCTGTAAGTAAAATTGTTTTACCCGGAGGTCCATCTTCAATTCTACAGCACAAAGGTTCTCCGCATTCAGCGTTCGCTCCTTCCATATAATCTTTATCCATATGAAAATCTGTCAGATGTAAAACCCGCAATTTTGGAGAATCCGGCTTAATTGGAAAATGAAAATGGTCTATTAACTTATATACCTTAAAAAGTTTATGTCATACTTCATTCGTTTTTTTGTTATTGTTTGCGCAAGACAAGCGTATATATACCAGTTAAGAATAGCAGCATATTTTGAAGTATGAGATATGCTAAAAATTAATTTTATTGCTGCTAGATTTATTTAAAACTTTAGAAGTCTGCCAAATAGCCATAAAACAAGAATGACACGCATTATTGATATTTTGAGTATAAAATGCGTCTCAAATACATATACTATCTACATTTAGAAGTGAAACTTAAAGTTCACCTTTGGCAATGATGGCTGAACTACCGGTGGCTTGGGGACATCAGGAAATGTAACATTCCACATTGCGTTCGGGTTATAAGGCTCTCCACAGTCAGTTCCTAACACGTAAGTGCATACTTCTTTTGGCGAGTAGGCTAGTCCCAACAAAACCCCGAAGAGCTCATCCTGTACACATAAAGAATTATGCAATTTCATATGAAACACATAGAAAATATTGAATGAGCGAACATAATATCATTTTGTCCATGAGTTCAATAAATTTAATGTACACTCAAAACTTATTTACCACATACCCGAAATAAGAACTGTTTTTCATCGCTAATACAGTAACTTTGACTTTAAACGTGACTTTACCCTATTCTTGTGTAACGCTAATGATGTTACGTCTTTACCAAGTCGCAAACACTTCAAAGTTATGTGATAAAAAAAGTCAGATTCCTCACGAACTTGGTTTTTTAACCTTTCATAGATAAAAACAGAATCAGATGTTTTAGCTATCAGTAAAATAATAGAAAAAAGTAAAACTCGCCTTAAATTCTTGGACCACAGCTCGACAAACTCTATCATCCTCTATCTTAAATCCAATGCATGCTTCAGTTGAAACTTTAACTATATCTTCCTGCGTCGAACCTTTGGCCACAAGGTCGCTCAACTCTTCAACAAGGTACTCGCAGATGTCACAGTCGATGGGGCTCACACTTTTAATAGAACCGCATTCCATTTTCCTGTCTTTTCTTGCCGCGTAAAGTGCATGTTGATGTTTCATAGCAAAATTAGCAATATCCTCTAAAGCGTTGATGGACGCATGTTGATTCGCTGCAATGTTGACGTCAATGACTTGTCTAGTTATACTTGGGCTGGCCTGTATCCTCAACAATATGGTTCCTAACGTAAAAACAACCAACATGGTGGACAGTGTGTGTGCCATAATTTTATATCTAAATGATAATTTACATCAAATCTAAATATGCTTCTTTATATCTCCAAAATTCATAAGTAAAATCAATAATAATTGGTGCTTTTACATAGTAAAATTAGATTGCACTTTACAATGTCATATGCTAAGTGAATCTGTATATCAGCATATCTTATTATCAGCATTTAACGCTATCAATATTTAGTTTATCTGTTTAACTCGTCTGATATATGACCTTCGAACTTGTACACGTGACGGCTTTAGTCAAGTAGGAAATTTTGTATTAAAATATTAAATATTAGTACTGCTGTACTGAGTGTGTACTGATGCAACCCTAGCACGAGATAATTGATTATATTCATTATATACATGTAATCTTCCTCTACAATCAAGTTTGTTATGAGCAAAACATTATTTTGTTTATGGGAACTCGTTCGACGTTGCTAAGTATATCACTCTATACATATTCTATTGCTAAGCAGATGTAGAGATTATGTGATATTTTAATTTTGATGCTTTGGTCCTTCAAAATGTTCCTTTTAAAATCACGGGTTGCAGAGTTTCGTGAAAAGAAAGCTTAATTTATATGAAGACAGATTAAAGAGAATCCTGCAGGTTAAAGTACCATCTACAGTTCATGAGCGGAAGTCGTTTAATTTGTTTTCTTAAATCACTCTGTATTTGCAAATGACAAATAGCTTAGGTAAAGGAAAAAGAAGAAAAACGCACAGGAGAAATAATGATATGGCTAGTGCAGAAAGAATGTGAGATGCTGATCATCGATGTACCTTAGTCTGTGTTTTTCACTCATCAATTCACTTCTGTTCTCGCTAGTTTCATCGGATTTCCATTTTACTGAAAGGGCTATGTAGACAGTAATATTATCTTGTACTTCATGTCAGAATTGTCTATCAGAATTATTGTACACCGATTATGGTAAGATCGAACACTGTTGATTACCTTTCATATTGTCTCTCATACAGAAACAGTATCCAGCTGCGGGTTTCACTAACTGTGTTTCTTTTATTTCCATGACTTTCAAATTTTGACAAGGATAAATTAATAAGATAATAAGAATATGTGTTTGAAAGTTGTAATATTAGTTTGCGGCAGTTATTCTTATTTTGATAATGTTCCATATGAATATAGCAAGCTACTTTGATAGGGGATTACCCAAACCTTTTCATACAAACATTCGTAACTGTTCACGAATCGTATTACATGTATTTATGTTGACAAACAAAATAACATAACTCACTGTGCAGTAACTAACAATATGAGTAAATAATAACTCATCTTAACTTGTAAGTTACAACATAGCTCATTGTAACTGACTTGCGATTTAGCTTAATATTACTCTTGTTTACTTTTTATTAAAATCAAAATGCAAAACAGATGGTAATTACAGGCAACACATGGTCTCTATGATGTTGACGACATTGTATACAGTTGATCTGGAAAGGGGAAATTCCTAGCGGAGAATGAAACGAAAAAAAGAATAGGAAAAAAATTCAGAGTCGAGTCTGGGCTTGAGTCTGTTCACAAGATACAGTAGAAAATGTATGCCTCAAAGCAACGTTTTAGCAGTTTTCAATCTTTAACACTAACGTTTTGAAAGAGGTCATTTTCCTGGAAGAGGTCATTTGTTTAAATGTTTCATTTGCATAAAAAAGGCATGTGTCATTGCGCATTTTTGCATCTTTTTTTTGTAATTTACTGCAGATTTCAATGCTATATCACAAATCATGTTATACCGATACAGCGAGTTATCAGGAAAAAAATGTAAAATAAACCAAAGCTAATTGATATTTTTTATTGGTCTATACGTCAAGGCAATAATTGAAGATCAAACGCCAGCATGATATTGTGATACACAATAGTGAAAGTTTCATAAAATGTTTCATAATTTTATCACAAATCACACTTTAGGAAAAACATTTTCATGTACTTTCATTTGAAAAATAAATAACTTTTTAGTTTAAATTAACAATCTGTGCAATAATGTTAGTGAAAAACTAACTGAAAATGAAAAAGCTACTTTTTAAATTTTACAATATCTTGTTCACCAAATCTTAGAACATTTTCGAAGGAAAATATACACCTATATTTTGTAATTTGTAATTCTGACGCAAAATGATAAAGTACATAGTCTAAAGAATCAAACAATGGGACTATGATAACAATAAAAACTTTGAATGCCACTGGCGATCATTATATGCCTCTATCACCAGTATAGAGCCGACCGAAACAAGAAAATGCATAGCTACATTCAATTCACTAGAGTACATGTAAAAATATAAATAAGATAATACGTTGTGAACATTTTTTAAATATAATAAATAACATGTAATACAACGTGTAGTTCAAATTCTGAAAAGAACGTAATGTGAATATGGCCCACTATAAAGCTAAGCAGACATAATTCTCTGCACAGCCTAATCTATGAGTATATCTTATGATATAAACATCATGATTGGCCAATGGAAATCGACATTACAAACGTGCAGTATTATAAAAGTAAATATTGCACTGTATGACTACATTGTACGAGTACATATCAGACAATAACATATCAGAAAATACGTCTCTATAAATCGTCACAAATGTCAGGATCACCGTTTCGACCAGTTTTCAGACCACACAGAAAATTCTTCTTGCAGTCCCCGGTACATGTGCTGCATTTGGTCGGTGCGGACTTAGAATTATGCCTGGAAAAGTAATATAAAAATATGGTAAAACATTCAGGATATGCACTACATTGTTTGGATTTAACCACATCAAAGCTGGGTGCCTCTAGATGAGCAATATATTTAAGAAAATCAAATTTTAGTAAAAACTTCTAAGATTTTATGAAAAATAAAAATATTCAAAAGTAATAATTTACATAATTATTATATACAATAAATGACTGGTTTTGTCGTCTCGAACACAACCAGGCGTGTTATATTTCCGACCCTTCAAAGATCGTTTGGCATGACATAAATTAAGTGTTTATTAGTTTGTTCTATTTGGCTTTTTATGGCTGGGTGGTTACAGTTATTTTTATTTGAATACTGATCACCCTAAAATATGTTGCCTGTTGTTGTTTTTTTTTGCATTTACAGATACCGCATGTAATATTTTAAGTTTTGCCGTTTTTTGGCGTTCTTTAAAAGTTTTCATTTTGGACCATTATTTTATAAAGATTATGTATTAATTTTACAAACCCAAAATACAATTTAACGAACATTTTGTGAAATATGACAAATCACCATATACATCGTTTCTAACGGTAAAGGGATTTTGTTGAATACTTTGACACACTGAAAGTCGTTTTTTAGGAAAGCAAATACCGTAGACAAGATTAAATCTACAATTGTAACAATAATGACAACATTTTGAAAATGTTCTCATGTTTCATAAGATATGCGGGCGAACTCCTCTATATATCACAAATAAAAAAGCAGAATTTTTGTATACTCCTATAATTTCTAGTAAATGGATTGCTTAGATTATAAAATGGAACATAAGTGTATATAAATTAAGTCTTCCTCACCTGCAGAATATCTGGAATAAAGTGTCGTCTGCTTTCATTCTGTAGATTAAATCATTCCAGTCTTTTGGAAACAATGACGTCATCTTATAAGAATCCTTTAAATAAAATATGACAAATCAATACTAAAATTTAAAAAAAAGCATCTGAGGAAAAAACATCGCTGCCAAAGTTCGGACGTAACAAATGATCGCATAAATAGGCAAAACAAATGGTAAGAAAAGCCATATGACGCAAATATCCCCAATTAGACACTGAAGACAACTGTTGCATGGACCTGATGTCAAGAGATGCAACTATTTATGCAATTATCTAAAACAACAAGATAGTTTCAAAACAACGAGGGCATCAAAATAACGGCCCTCGTTGTCTCCCGAACGAATCAAGCGAATCTTCCGCAAAAAAAGCTTCGGCAGAAAAAATACTCGAACGGTCAAACTAGTCTGGGAAACATTTTTTAAGTCGGCAAGATACAATAAAAGTATCAATAAAATACAATCATGACATATTAAATACATTGAACGTAAATATAACAGTACAATCGAAGTAAAGGAACTAGTAACGAAAGGCTTCACGAAAGGAGGGGGCAGAGGCTCCCTGCGACTTATATTAAACCTCTTAAATTATAAAAATAAAACCCCCGATTCTTTATAAGAAACGCGGTCCATTGACTAAACGTTGCCTATTGATAAAGATATTTAGCAACAGGCATACATTTTTTGGTATTGGTGGTTAAAAATAAGTGTGGTACGTTTGCAAAAATTTATCAACAAAAGGGGACTTACTTTAGCCGAATATTCCTTCTGCCAGGTTACTTCACCATAAAGGTTTGCATGTGTTAGATTTAGAAAATAGTTGGTATAGTCTTGTACTCTCTGAAAAATACAAGCGCGGCGACAACAATATATTAACAAAATGAACACATAATCATTCTCAGAGACAATGCACAGCAGTGGCGTGAGCGGTTGGTTATTGGGTAGTGGCTCTTGATACTGCCTCTCCAGCATGGAAACGTGGGTTTGAGCCCTATTTTTCATGTAACACCAGTGTTTTTATTTCCTGGCAGTGGATTATATGGTGGTTCAAACAATCTACAAGTTGCCTTCACAATCAAGCTTTGGTTTAAATGAATAATGTTAAAATAAAAGCCGAAGACTCAAACTATTTGAGATGTAAACTTGTAAAAAGGACAATTAAACGCAGAACATGCCTGAATTCAAAAACTGATAATAAGAACTTTTACCCAAGATGAGCCAGTGTAGTTGCCGTCAATTTCGTAGATTCTAAAGCCTGGATTCAAGTTCGAGTATGTAGTAATACTCCCGGGCATGTAGGTGACACCCAGGGGGCGCTGCGATGTTTCCTCGTCATAAAACATTTGATATGTCATAGCATGCGTATGCCCAAAGAATTGTTCAACTATTGTACTTTCATATCTGTAGAGAATCAAAACAATATCAGTTATGTATATATGAATGTATCGAAGAATAAAAATAAAATTATATTAACAGTGTATTTTAATGCATTATTGTTACTGTTCGAGCGCATTTTTTATATTTCTTTCATTATTGTTTAAAGATAATAAAATAATTACACCGAAACATTTAACTCTTTTGCACAGACAAGATTCGTATTTCAGCGTCTCCTTTGTCAGTTATAGCTTTTGGCACAGAAACATTTATAAATTATATACCCACAAAATAAGAAAAACAAAACTAAAAAAATAATAATATATCAAGACTTGGCTTTATGTTAATTTGCAATACGAAAATTTTAACATCACCTGTTTATAATCTTGTAATAATTCCAGCTCCATGGTTTAAGGCAGCAGCTACATCCGGGGTATATATGTCCTAATACATGTACCTGAATATTACATAACAAAAGCTGTTTTAACGACTCATGTTGTAATCTACATCAATATGTTTGATCAGTGACTTTGTTACAATTATGTCTCAAAATACCTTTCATTCTTAGGATTCAATAAACCTTGGTATCAGCGCTTTGTGCGTGGACTATGCAGAATTCTACAGTTTACTTAAAAAGACAAAGCTAGGGTTGTCATATATTGTTTAATTTTATGGGGTATAATTCCCCATATTTCAGATTTCTGCCGGTTGTGGGACTGGCTAGTGCTGTGGCGGCAGTAATTAGTGGTAATTTGATACTAAGTTATTACTTATTACTTTATTTCAAAGGGACTCCACTGAGGGTTTTTGACATAACGGAACTGGAATTTCTTTAGATAAACGCTCTATTTGATACAAGTCTAGACCAATAACTTGTGTGCAAAATTACATATCGTTGACTCAGTTCGTTCTTCCAGATAATTGTTCTTATTGTGCAAAATGACCCGAAATTGAAAAGCATTGCAACACTTTTCGCTTAAATCAGTCTAAGAATAGCACAATTACAAAGTTTTCAATTTAATCTGAGCATATTTCATAATTTTCTTTTGCATATCTTTCTGTTTCAAGTACCTCAGCTGATCTATGTAATAAATTTAAATTTTATGTTTCAAGCGTTTGAACCTCAGTGAATGTCCTTAAACTTCTTTATCTGTAGTAAACACATTAGTTGTCATTTCCTTACTTATAGTTAAAGCAGCACCAGCACAATTTCGACTCCTCCCGAGTGTATGTTGGTAAACCCACGTCCATATCTTTATTTAACGATTTATATACTTGATAAAATGTATTAACCACCACGTAGAAAGCACTTTCCTCGGTCGTTACGGACTGTTGTAAGATCTTTCTGAATTACAACTAATTCATTCGACGGATTTTTGCACAGTTTGAACAAATTTCCATCAAATTAATCACTTTGGAAAATATTGCAGAAAATAAGATAGTCGTCACACAAAGTAGGTAGCAGCCAATATAACTGGTTCCTTTGTAGGGGTTTATGACAACCCATTCGGTATTTAAAAAGACATGAACGAAAAAAACACAAAACAACAATCTATATAGGATCTAGTATTAGCATTTTTGAAAAGTTTACTTGGGCATGCCATACTTTGTGATACTCGTCACCAAAAGGATTAGGTATACAAATGATACAAACTTTTAGACCAGCGTCCTCTGCGGCTTGCAGCTCTGAGATAAACCATTGTAACATATCAGCTGGATCTGTGGCGTTGATATATAACCACCTAAATAAAATATCCTTCAAATGACGTGAATAGCTTAAGTGTTTTTTTATTATACACTACATATGAGTAATGAATATAATGTTGCCTCTATTTTTACTGTTAAAGATGACCGTAAAATTTATATTGAAAATTGGTATATGTAGTGTTAAAGGCTTTTTGAGCCGCATGGTATTGAGCAACATTTGCTTTCTGTAAAATGGAGATTGAAATTAATTATAACCTAGGTAACTGAAAGTGATAAGCATTTGCCACCACTATAGTGCCAGGCCAGCCTTCATATCAGACCAGGTTCTATACTGCTGGTGAATCATCTGTTTTTAAATTTTCAATTTGTATTGAAATCCTTTTAAACTTTTATTACACAGTGACAACTCTATATTTTAAGCAGGGCAGGGTAGATCTATCTTTAACATTTCGGCACTTTAACTGTTAAAACAGGTTTACCCTATCTTATTAAATCAACATTCACCATGAACGTTTAATTAGCTTTGTATACATACTAAGTTTAATTTATACAATAATATACGTATATTAATAAGAATGACCTAAAATTTACAAGGTCATCTTTAATTGGATGAACAATAACAATTAATAATGAACAATGTCAAACACTTACCAGTTTCCGCTGTTACACATATTCATATTAAGTGAGATGATCTTAAGGCCGAGGAAATGTTGAGTAAGTGAATAGAATCCAGCCCTGTAAACATATAAAATAACTTGTAACTGAGACTGTTTTTTTTTTTCGTGCACGTGTCTCCGATTTTAAATTAAATAACGATTTGACACAACTCAAAATTAAACGCTTTTCAGTAAAATGTATTAGTCTAGATATATTAAGCGACGAGAATTTCTGAATTTATACAAGGTAAAAAATGTTGGAATACCTTTACTTTTACTGTAATTTTCTAACAAGTACTGAGCACAGTTCTATTTTCCGCTACTCAGACTTAAATTACTATAAGTGTCATAATTGAAATGTTGATCCTGAGTATTTCAACATTTTATACATCTTTGAACGGAAAATTTGTCTCGTTTTGAAATATTCAAATTTGCCGTGTTTTGAAATATTTAAAACACACATTATGAGAAGATATATGGTCTTCATTTTGAACTTTAGAACTATGCTAGACGCCATTAGAAGATATATTAATATTGCTACAATTTATAGACATACTTTTTAATCGTTGTTTCTGTTGCCGCTGGTAACCAGTTTAGCCAGTTTTTCGCCGCGTTGTTGTACAGCCAGGCCTCACTGTCATTTCCGGTTACGAAAGGTGGAGGAAAGCTGAAAAAATCGGAATAAAAAACTTAATAAAATGGGATACTTTACTTATTTTCCATTTGATAAGTAAACAACATTAACAATATCAGAAATGTGTGTTGAATCACATTTATATATTCATTTTTTTCCAAATGCATTATACATGTTTACACAAAAAAAAAATATACATACAAAAAAGGGAAATTTAGAACTTACCTATCAACAGGGGAACTTTCATGATTACCTAGAGTGTTGTATACAATCTTGTTTGGTAAATATGTCTTCATATATTTTGTGAAAACATCCATGGCGGAAGTTTGATCAGATCTCGTCTGGTTCCAAATATTGTGCGCAGGAATATCACCAGTGAATATGACGTAATCAAACTGTAGTAAGTTATTACAACATAAAATAACTTTGAAGAATGTCAAAATGAAGTATCATGATATAAAAAGCCGATGCTTTTCTTGTTTCATTAAAACATTATAAAATTCAAATTGGGTATAGGCACAAAAGAAAGGAAGTTTATCATGTTTGAAAAGGCAAATAACTGAAAGACATCCATGTACAATATATTTTGATCAAATTATGCACATCACACAAAGTAAAAAAACAAATAAATAAAAAATGGCTAAATTAAAAATAGTTCTGCGTTTTTCTGACAAAAATAATTTCAGTGTTGCTTTATTCAAGTACATGTATAACATTAAAGGTAAAGGTAATTATAACCTCGTCCTGTATAGACTTTAAATGTCGGAACAAACTGTCCACTGTTATTGGGGCACTGTCACAATTACTGTAGGCCCCATATTTACCCGCACCCGGTACTCCTGGGACTGTAAAATATAAAACAAGAGTTGTCTTTTCAGAGAGCTCGGCTATTTCTCGGTACATTCTGCACGAGTCATACAGAAACTTACTAACTTCGCAGTGTTCAGTAAATGATATGCGAAAGCTACGAGTCTTGGTATGTAACCTTCAATAATGGACCCATGTAAAAACTTTAAAATGAATACAATCAGTGGTTATTAAGACGAAACTTACAGGATGTTTTCAGTTAGAAAAGTTGAATTATTCGATTAAAATCATTACTCAAGTTATGGGCTGTAATCTTTGACCTAGAAAAATGGCCCCTGAAGATATAGAATGTACTCCAATGTCACCATTCCATAGTTATACCAAGCATTTTTTTAAGTCACTAGAGCTATTACCAGTCAAGACCTATGTTAAGAGTTATTGGCCCTGGATTGTGACCTACAAAGCTTTCAAAAGTTGATAATGCAACTTTAAAAGTTGCACGAAAAAACGTTTACCAAACTAAATCATTTAGGGTAAAAACTATTTAAAAATATTTCATCTACATTTGGGTACGGAACGATACTGAGAGGCGCGCATTTATGGAAATATTCATAACGGTCTTACCTGGAGGACCGTCTGCAGCTCTACAACACAAAGGTTCACCGCAGTCAGTATTTGACCCTACCGTATAATCTTTATCCAAATGAAAATCTGTCAGATGTAAAACCCGTAATCTCGGAGAACCCGGCTGTAATTAAAACACTTATAGCCATATATAGCTTAAATATTGAGGAAAATTAACAAGAATTCAAATGTATCAGTGTTGTTACCTTTGTAAGATTTTCACGATTTTTGCCATGGAATTAAAAGAATTTAAAATAATTGTAGCATATCATAACCAAATAACCCTGTTCAAACAAGTAGTTGTCGTGCATTAAATGTTACTGTACTTTAAACATTATTTTTCCCAGATAAGAGTTTGAAGTTGTTGGAAAAAACAAACGAATTTATAATAAAAATTAAACGACTTTAAATTGGGATACCAATAACAAATATTAATGTTTCCGTGTCCGTTTTAAAGCTTTTTTCAATGATGACATTTTCAAAGAGGATTAATTACCTTTGGTAAAGATGGAGGGACTACTGGTGGCTTTGGAACATCTGGGAATGTAACGTTCCACATTGTAAATGGGTTAAATGGATCTCCACAATTAGTTCCTAAAATATAACTGCACACTTCTTTTGGCGAGTATGACAGACGTAACACTACTCCAAACAGCTCGTTCTATATTTAAACAAGACATTTATTTAATAGAACAAAATTACAACATTTACAAAATGTTAAGCAACTATTTCAACATAACGTTTTATAATTTAATTTTATCAATCAAATACTGACAATTTAATATTAATCAGGTCTTACATTGTGTCATAATTATGAAGATTTTTTTTATTCTGTTTTATTTCAGATTTAAGGTATATACAAATTGAAATATAGGGCTTTTTCACAGGTATGGAAGAGGGCCTTCCCCTAGGTTCTTCCAATTTAAGGGAAATTAAAACTATATTATTTTGGTAAAGTGGGGGGGGGGACTTTATGTAAATTAATATATGGGAAAACTGCATGCTTATAAAGGATTTTTCTGTGGGAAAATGCTTGTGAACGGAGCCTGCTATAAAAGTTGGGAAAGACATAGACTGCATGCAAACATGAAAAAACTGCATATTAGTAAGAACTAATAATATTGTAACAAAAATCACACCTTCTTAAGTCACCTAAACTTCTTGAAACCACATTTCGATATTCATGTTATCAATCAATAAAACAATATTCAGCTGCGGTTTTAGTTTTAAGTATGAAATTGTTTGGTTTGTAATAAATTATACCTTTTATAACTCTTCCTGATTACAGATTGTACGAAAATGACGACATCTATATCGTGTTTATTATTTGAGCCGCGTCACGACAAAACCAACATAATGCGTTTGCGACCAGCATGGATCCAGACCAGCCTGCGCATCCGCGCAATCTGATCAGGATCCATGCTGTTCGCTTGCAAACCCTGTAACAAGTAGAGAAACGGGTAGCGAACAGCATGGATCCTGATCAGACTGCGCGGATGAGCAGGCTGGTCTGGATCCATGCTGGTCGCAAACCCACTATGTTGGTTTTGTCATGACGCGGCTAATTTGTTAAAATTTCGTAGTAAATTAACAGGAATGAAACAAGTATTTAAGAAAGCAGACCTTAAATTGCTGAACTACAGCAGGGCACACCCTGGCATCTTCAATCTCTAGTTCAATGCATGCTTCTGTTGAGAACTTTACAATATCTTCTTGTGTGGAACCTTTGGCCACTAGATCACTCAATCCTTCAACAATCAACACGCAAATGTCACAGTCTATTGCGCTTACACTTATTATAGAACCACATTCTCTTTTCCTGTCTTTTCTTGCCGCCTTAAGTTCATGCTGATGTTTCTTGGCAAATTTTGATATCTCGGATTGATGACTGGTCTCTACAACGTCAACGGATGAGTGTTCCCTCACGATTGTGTTCACGTCAATGACATGACTTGTAACACTTCTGCTTCCCTGTGTCCTCGTATACATTATACCAGCAGATGTTAAAAAGATCGCCATGGTTGCTAAGGCAACCGTCAAAACGGAATATCCAAATGGAAACTTCATTTTAACCGACCGAAATAAGAAGTAAAATTGTGGTATACCTCATTCAATCATTCATAAAATCGTGTACAAGTACTTCAAATGATAATGTACATTTTATTAAGTTATAACAGTGTTATAACTCAATCATCCTGTGTCATACGAGGTTCAAATTTATCACTATCATCACAACTCTACAAGTATCTATACATCTTTATCATCTTAATAATTGCTCCTGAACTTTGACCTTTGAGTATGTGCAGTTAAAACGATCTTTTCAATTAGTTAAGCACTTCAATCACATCCTCGAGTGTGTTGTTTAATTCCCCCTTTATAACTGTTAATCAGACACTGTTAACGAAAGTTTGTTTTAGAAAACACACACACTTTACACGGTCGCGAAATAGGACACATAGAATATAAATTACGAAACAACGTTCTTTTTTATTTCCGCTTGACTCATTGTTTACAAACCATTTACGATAATATCTTATAATATAACTCCCTGGTTTAAATTTAGCTCATTTCAAATTCAAGTGTATGTAGGTTTAACTTTTCAAGATACATGTTTTATACATGTACATGCTATTAAAGGGTACAAATATATAGATATGTTGCATTAAAACTGCGTAAATATAAATGGAGTATACTACCATTAAAATTATCTACATAATTATAATGACTTACTTCACGCCATGATACTACGATAAAATTATCAACCAAGTTCATGTGTGGTATGCTGTATTTAATCACCTTTGTCTTACTTTAAAGTTTAACAATATCGTTTAAATGTCTTATATTTGTAATATTATAAAACTTTTAACAGATGTATTTATATACTTATACATGTTGAATTTTCATATATAGAACTATAAATACCTATAATTGTAAGGCGTTATTTATTATTATTTTTTTAACTTTAGATAAGCACAAAGTATCAAACAGGAATGATATTAATGATACAAGTATATCTATGGTAATTTGTACTAGTCGTATAAACCATAAAATCATCTGGTCATTTATGAAAGACTATTTTTGAAAGCCAAGCTAAGCTGTTCAATTTCTAATGAACTTTAACAGCAGAGAAGATTACACAAGTTTCGTAAAATCGTCATATTAATTAAAATCTTATGGTCGGGTAAAATGTTCCCTGTGTTGAAGTCTCGAAAGGCATGTCAATCACCCATTTGTCGGAAATTATGTTGATAACTTCCACTATCAATGTCTTGTCTAACATATATAATCTAGATTAGCTTGCCTACCTCGGTAAAAATGTCAATTTGATATTCGGTCTTGTTAAATCATTTTAAAGGAGAGTTTCTGATTATCTTCCACTAACAGACGATCTGCAACGTTTAACTTGCCGCTAAAATCGACCCCATTTTATCAAAATATAACAATTGATAGCTGTCAACGACTATTTGACCAAAATCTGCTGTTGAACTGCTGGCAGGGTCAGTTCCCAAAAACTGATACATGGAGAAGTGTCACCGTAGTGAGGTTATGATACAAATTTTAGATTTTCAGCAGATCAACATTTTAGCAAATTATTGTGATAAACCAATTAATTTGTATTATAATAGTTATCATACTATAACAGTGTACATATCAATATCTATATTATTATCGTGTAATTTTGGTCTTGATAAAAGATTATTGTGTTACATGTGTGTACAAACTTGTATATCAATACTGGTATTTTAACCTAATTCAGATTCTATACCACACATACATAACATTGGACTTGTACAATTATAAAGTTTCTATAATATGAAGTAGATCTAACATATGTATAGATTGTTAACTTTCACACCATCCACACATACAAGAGGACTTGTGCAATTCATATTTTAAAAACTCTCTTTAACTGGAAGTAGGAAAATTGTACAAATTCAGTTTCTATAAAAATGAACATATCATTGTCACAGTCATTGGCGACGGTAACATTAGCTACCATTTTCACACTTCTGGCATCAGCAGGATATTTGTATAGTAGACCAAGGAATGCAGCTACCAAAACTATACAAATTGACGACGCTCGAGAAGAAGCGACAAATAAAATCAACGAGTTTCAGCTACAGTCAAAGATTGCAAACTTCGTCAAGAAACATGAACGTGAGCTGTTTTTAGCGCGGTCAGACAGGAAGACAGAGTGTGGTACTATAGTCAGAGTGAGCAAGATAGATTGTAGCATATGTGTTCTCTTGGTTGAAGGTGTTAGTTATATGGTGAACAAAGGGTCGACACAGGACGATGTCGTTAAGTTCTCCACCGAGGCATGTATAGACCTGAAGATTGAGGATGAAAAAGTGTGTCGTGCATTCCTTGAAGAATTTAAGGTATAACAGCTTATTTATATGGATTGTTAAATAACTGATTTTATGAGGATTTTTAAGACTTTTATTTGAATAACTTGAATCTTATAGGAACGCGTATACTGACAACATGGCTAAGATGTGGTCGCAAGGTCAACATTAATCACGGCTGAAGTATATGCACTATGAATTTAAAACTGTTCGTTATGTCGATTTTTTTCACACGAAAAGCTGTTCACTACAAGAACACATGTCACAGCATTAACACTTCATACTTTGAGTACTAAACTCTTCAAGAATATAATTCACAGATTATATTCGTACTATAAATATGCTCATTGTGCTCTGCTCACCCTGTGAACATTACTCATAGTATATCACTCGTTTCATTAGCATTACTAAACTCGCATTATAAACATATGCCACTGATGATTTAAATAACTGGCATTGGCATTTTTTACTGAGCATTGCGTACTCCTGAAACATTATTTACTGAGCAATTTTCACTTCATGTAAATAACTCATTGATCACTGCTCACTCTATTTTTAAATGAGCACTACCTAAAAATGGGCATTACTTAAATACATTACTTAAATAACACCGATTACTCCAGGACACTGGCAACTGCTCACTGACCACCAATATGAATACTTCTGACTGAGCATTTTTTTCAAACCATGACCACTGATTATTAAGCGCCCACTGCTTATAGATCACTTCTTACACCATGAGCACTGTTCGCCAAGCACTTCTCACAAAATGAACACTGTTAATGGAGCACCTGTTAAACCATGACTACTGCTCAATGAGCACTTCTTACACCATGGCTATTGTCCTATTAGCACTTCTCATACCATTACCACTACACATTGAACACTTCTGACACCATTACCACTACACATTGAACACTTCTGACACCATAAACACTACACATTGAACACTTCTGACACTATTACCACTACACATTGAACACTTCTGACACTATTACCACTACACATTGAACACTTCTGATACTATTACCACTACACATTGAACACTTCTGACACTATTACCACTACACATTGAACACTTCTCACACCATTACCACTACACATTGAACACTTCTCACACCATTACCACTACACATTGAACACTTCTCATACCATTACCACTACACATTGAACATTTCTCACACCATTACCACTACACATTGAACACTTCTGACACTATTACCTCTACACATTGAACACTTCTCACACCATTACCACTACACATTGAACACTTCTCACACCATTACCACTACACATTGAACACTTCTTACACCATTACCACTACACATTGAACACTTCTCACACCATTACCACTACACATTGAACACTTCTCATACCATTACCACTTCACATTAAAAACTTCTCACATTATTACCACTACACATTGAACATTTCTGATACCATTACCACTACACATTGAACACTTCTCACAACATGACTGCTGCTCTGCACTTTTCTCATTGTGACTATTGCTCATATAGCAGTTCTGACACCATTACCACTGCTCACTGAGCACTGATCAAACCTTGACCACTTCTCACTGAGCACTTATCAAACCATGACCACTGCTCACAGTGCACTTATTTAACCATGACAAATGCCCATTTGGCACATCAAATACCATGACCACCGATCACTGAACACTTCTCAGACCACAACCACTGTTACAAATACGAAACTGCTGTAATTTAGTTTAATTGAATATGCAATAAAAACATATGTCATAAATTATCGGCCATCATCATTAAGTTACTCTTCAGATTTCTATTTCAACAATTATGTCATTTTGACTATATTTTTGTTAAAAGACAAAAAGATTATGTGCGTAATCATGAGGAATCAGCCGGAGCCAAACATTGAAATTTGTCAATACAATAATGCTGGTGACCCTTTTTGATTTTATTGAATTAGAAGTGTTTTGGGCTAGGATTTTGCCTTATAAATCTAGTGTTCGGCAAAGCGTATGAAAGGTACGAAAACATGGTTCATACTCGAAAAGATAGTTTTGCTTTTTCCAAGAGAACCTCTATCTAGTTTGACTTTTGTTAAAAATGTTGCCCGTTACTGTTACACTCTCCGCTTGAAATTAAATTATACTCGATAAGTTTTACACTTAATACTGAATTTGTTATACAGGAGGAAATATTTACAGTGGTTTTGCGGTTGTCGTATTCCCCGAGAGAAGTATGCAGTCACGTGTTAGGAACTGACTGCGGAGAGCCTTATAACCCGAACGCAATGTGGAATGTTACATTTCCTGATGTTCCCAAACCACCAGTAATTCCGCCATCATTGCCAAAGGTGAAGTAATAATTTACTTGAGGTTCAAAAGCCTAAAAATTTTAACATAAAATTTGAATATCTTAACATCGATCGGCCTGGGCACTTTAACCAGAAAATATTTGCAAAAGATATTTAAGGAATATACCAAATCGTATTTTGTGTTATTCTTAGACCGATTTGATTGAAAACGTCACAACAATTTTGTTTATTTTTCAAAATTGTAATTATTTTTCTGTAAAAACGTAGTGAGCAAATGATCTTTGTACAAATTCCACGCGATATGTTTCATCATGCTATTTAGAAGACACTGTTCTATAAAAGGACTCCACTGAGGCTTTTTGACATGAGGGACTGAATATTTTTCGACTTATATGCAACATTTAAGATCATTTGCTCACTACGTTTTTAAATAATAACTTTGCATTTTATAACGGGTTTTTGTCATATATCAGCGACGTATTTAATAATCACTACTTGGTCATCAGCATGTGTCAAAAGTTGATTGCATTCCAAAATGAAATTGTTTAATGATGAACTATCGATAAAAAGGGAACTTTAAGCAGTGTATATTGATACATAAATTTATTTCAAACTTTTTACTTTTACATTTCAGCCGGATTCCCCGAGATTACGTATTTTACATCTGACAGATTTTCACATGGATAAAGATTATATGGAAGGAACAAACGCCGAGTGCGGAGAACCTTTGTGTTGTAGAATACAAAATGGACCACCATGTATTTTATTTAACTTTAACTTTTTACCCGTCATGTACAATAATTATATTGATAGATACCGTGATTAATACGTATTCATAAATTTACTTGATTAATACTAGTTAGCATGCCATTAATTTGTTTCTTTTTATTTCATTAAGATCTATTGAAAAAAAAATGAATTAAGCTTTTTAAAAAGTTTTTTACAATGTGTTTATGTGATTATATCAACGTTTTAGCATTTAAAATTCAAAGGCAAGTGTCTTTTGACAGATTTATTAAGCAAGATTTAATATTAGTTCGATTGCCATTTGTTCCTTCAAACAAATATTTTAAATTATTTATGTATTCAGTGCCGATTTGGACACCATGTATCAATTTGTGCTGAAACAACCGTCTTTATTACCAGAATCTAAGATTGTGTATATTTTTTATTCAGTATATATCTATGTTTCTATTAATCAACAGCACCGGGGGTAACAGGCGCAGGTAAATATGGAGATTTCAGGAATTGTGACAGTGCTCCAGTTACAGTGGAGAGTTTGTTCAAACATCTACATTCTATACAAGACCAGGTTCATACACATTGTTGTCACCTTTACATTCAGTTATATCAGTTAGATAAACATCTTTCGAAATTAGGTGATTGTGATTAGATTAATATGACAAAGATATAAAAACGTAAATATATTGTGTTATTAAACACTCTTTTTAAAAAAAATATTCTTACTCGTTATGGTCATACCTTCAATTAGATCAAAGCTGCAGTGTTTAAGATGCAAGTCGAAAGTTTGATCAACGGATGCTTTGTTATCTGTCCAGATATACGTATTAATAGCTCAAAGTGGAAATGATTTAAAGATAATGAATATCAGGTGGTTGGATATGAACAACATTAACCATTTGAACTTTAGCGGCGATATTTTAGGAATATATCATCATTATAAATCTAGGTCAGCATGTTCATCCATACAGTATGACCAGGCTCGAGACATACTGCTGACTGTATACAATTTTATCATTTTATTATTTTAAATATAATATATTGTATTAAATTCCATATAACCAACTTCAGACAGTTTAGGCAGAACAATTTTGTGTTACGTAAGCGTATAGCAATTCTCTTTGTTTACAGTTTGATTACGTCATATTCACGGGAGATATTCCGCCACACAATATCTGGAATCAGACGAGATCTGACCAAACTTCCGCCATTGACGTGTTCACAAATTACATGAAGACATACCTTCCTAAGAAAATCGTGTTTAACACCCTCGGTAATCATGAAAGTGCGCCTGTTGACAGGTAATAAATACTTCATTATACCCTGCATATGTTGTGAGGGGGTATACTGGAATCAGCTTGTCCGTCAGTCTGTCCGAACGTATTTTCTTAATGTATTTTTTGTCCTAAAGTATTTGATAATATCTCATAAAGGAGCCTTAAAACACCTAAAACATAACTCTCTTATACGTTTGTTTTGGAGTGCCCCTCCGTGCAATTTATTAAGGCGAGGGCTGGAACCGGAGTAAAACCACCGACCTTCTGTAAGTTGTCTTTCCCACATGAAAGTATCCAAGGTTAATGACGGGATTCGTATCCACAGCGGTGACGGGCAACAGGGCAAGTGATCTGATGTCGGCGACCTCAACCACTCGAACACAGACATCCCTTATAATGCACGGATGGGCACACATTAATTGTTTTATGCCCTTTGTCGGTGTGACGTAAATGAGTAAAATAAATCAAACAAATAGCAAATTTGTAGTAACAGTCTATCTGAATCATATTTTAATTATTAACTTCATAACAACATTTGGTAAGTAATAGTATTAAATAATTTATTATTCTTGTGCTAATATGTAAATATTTGATGTATTTAGGGGCATGTTACAGGTAACTTCATAAGCAATCATTGAATGAATGGTTGATGAATCTGAAGATGTTAAGCCGAATATGTTAATTAATATTGTATTCACTTTTTTAAAGTTTCCCTCCACCGTATATAACCGGAAATCAAAGTGAAACATGGTTGTACAACAACGTGGCGAAAAACTGGCTAAATTGGTTACCAAAAGATACGGAAACAACCATTAAAAGGTACGTTGAGATTATTGTTATATATTGTTATGTTATTAAATAGGTCAATGTCCATCTTCATATTGATCTCATTATTTTGCCGAATTGTTCAGTGCAATGCCGCATGCATAGAACAAATGTGACTGCCTAAAACAACTTACATTTACTGTTAATATCTGTTTGTTCTGCATAACAAGTGAAGAATTATAAATAAAATGTCAAACTGTAGATACATGTATATTCATCTTTATAATACCGCACGTTAGTAATGATTTTGCAGTCTTATTAATTGGCCGTTCGCTGAAATGCAAATGAATTGATTCGACTACATGTATGTGTATATTTAACAAGAAGATTCATTCCTCATATTGGTTATAACAAACATCGGATGTAGCGTACAAAATTCATGACTTAGACGAGTTCGCTATAACCGAGTTTTAAATTTAATTGTTTCCCTTTGAATAATGTTTATGGACTTATTTTGTTTTAGGGCCGGTTATTACTCGACGAAACCATTTCCAGGTCTGCGAATTATTTCCCTTAATATGAACATGTGCTGTAATACAAATTTGTAAGTATGAAATGCGTAAAAAAATTAAAACTTTATAACGGAAACAACATAAAAATGTAGTCAATGTAAAAACGAAAATTGTATTATGATTAAAGTATTTGTAGTTATACATTTGTAATATATCAGAAACATGTGCCATGTTTATTGTTATACTTGCATCAATTGTTTAGTGTCCGAATTTGGATAAATGAAAAGGGAGATTTGTTAGTTAAGTTTCAAAATATATATACCATTTTGTTACATAAACAATTTTTGAGGGAATAAGTCTAAAACTATGCAGCCGGGATTGGCAAGTCTTTTAAGCTAGTTGTTTAAGTTATTTTTTCATCTGGTGGAACAGAAAGTGATAAGCCTTTGCTTCGACACATTATGGCCATGCTCTATACTGATTGTTGTTCAGTGTATTTTGCTATAGAAAATCCCTGAATTTTCAGTGTTCCATGTTCTAAACAGGGAAAAAATATTTAAATATATTTCACAAAATCATCAGGTTTATGAAACAAATTAGATATTTGCATTTTAATATGTCTCTATCGTTGTTTTAAACAAAGGTGGTTATATATCAACGCCACGGATCCAGCTGGTATGCTACAGTGGTTTATATCAGAACTTCAAGAATCAGAGAACGCTGGTGAAAAAGTACGTATATTGATATTAAAGTGGCAAGAATCGAAGGTTATCTTAGGGCTACTCGTACAAATCGCTGGTAAAACAATGAAAGATAGTTCAGATCAGATTTTAAGGATAATTATAACATTACCACCATCTTCTCTGTTCTTTTACGATGTCAGATAAGCACAGATACAATTTAAGCAAATCACATTATTCTATATTACACTTGGTTCAATTTTGATAAACGTTGAACCATCGATATAATCAAATATATGTCAAGTACATTATGTTTACCGGCATAATTAAGTCTTTTATGGTTCTTCGTTTGCCTCAATATCTATATTCGACTTCTACAATACAATTCAGATAGTGTCATTTGATTAAGCTCTGTAGGAGCGCATCTGTCTCGCAAAACATTTGTCTTACGTAAGACCAATGCGGTCGCATTTGTCCCACATGAGACAAATGGGACCTCAAATGTCCACCCCAAAAAACTCATTTGTGTGACAAATGTGCTCCGATCAAGTCTTCTAAGGGACAAGAAAGCACATTTGTCTCATGTGTTTTTAAGGGACAAGAAAGCACATTTGTCTCATGTCATTTTTTATGAATTATTTGTCACATTATTCCCAAGGCAGAAATTCTTTTTTAGAATCGAGGTTCGCCGTTTTACGTCATGTCAAGTGTAATCATCAATAGGTGTGCTTATGCTTTCTTTATGAAAACCTAAAGACAACTATTAATCATAATATCTTTAATTCAAGTAATTGATTGGCTTAACCTGAAAGCGTACACTGAAACAACAAAACTAAATCCGTTCACGATGGTACAATGGTGACAGCGCGGTGGCACGATGTTACGTTGATGAAAACGCGATGGTGCGATGGTGAAAACATAATGGTACGAACGTGAAACAACGACTGGACGATGGTGAAACAACGATTGTACGATGGTGAAACAACGAAGGTTCGATGATGAAAACGTGATGATACTATGGTGAAAGACGATGTTACGATGGCGAAAATACGATGGTACGATATGATGAAACTGCGATGGCATGATGATGAAAACGCGATATTTATTTTCTCTATCGTGTCATCGCATCATCGTGATTTCACCATCGTGTCATCGTGTTTTAATCATCGTACCATCTCAATTTCACCTTTGTACCATTGCGCATAGCTGTTCAAGGATTCAAAATTGTTACTTTTGTCCAAACGGAACACCGTAATCGGTTGATATTGAATGATACAATATCGTGACTCGTTTCGCATCTCGCCGAAATCTCGCGTCTCGCTTCGCATCTCATTCGTCGACGCGAGACAAGAAATTGATTCCAGGTCATATACCGCTAAGTAGTATTCCCTTTATAGTCTACATAAAATCACTTAAAGGCCCATTATGCATGAGAAATGCTTTCATTTGTATTCCTTAAAGGCTTTGTATTTTTGGTATACTTTTATAGCTCCAAAAACGTAGTCATTGACTAATTACCTAAAGCATTTTTCACCTGCTGCTTTTTTTTGCAGTTTGTACAGTTGAAGTGATTTAGAATTTTGTATTGAAGTCAAAATACTACATTGTTTACATTTTGCTACTTTTATGACGCATTATTTCACATTTTTCGCGAATTTCTTTAGATTACAAGCATCTAACTTCCTCAGAAATCATTATTTGAATATCAATAAATTCATACTTGCTCTATCTAAAGAAGAAAATTTTTATTCATTTCTGAAATCTCGTGGTACGGGATACTTCGACATTGCGAGATCTCGTGTTACAATATCGTGCCTCGCTTCGTGTCTCATCGGAATGTCGCGTCTCGCACAATTCTGAGTGGTCCGATATTCCATAATTATGGCATTACCCGGATTATTTTAGGAACTCGTACATGTTGTAAGTGCTTTTTCAATAGTGGATCTGAAAGCAAATGACGATTTTTACATACATATAGTATATTTCTGATGAAAACAAATTACGTGTGTAATGGTCTTCTTATTTTCTTCCATAGATCATTTAAGGGCCTCCGTGGCCGATTGATTAAAAAAAACCACTTGTCCCTAACCGCTGTAGGTTCGACATATTCACGGGGCATCGAACTATTCATCGAACTTTGCGAGGATCCCGGTCAGTGTCCAAATGCGGAATACATATCCGCGTGCGCACGTCATAGCTATCGCGTGGCCACGTAAAAGTTATCGTGTGCGCGCGTAATAAATAAGAAAATTGTATGCCACCTTTATGCCACCGTAGATACTACCTTGTTTTTGCTAAGAATATTTCTAGTGCCATAAATCATTTTATAAAACTTTAAGCATTAAACGCACAATTGATAACGATAACAATAGACTTGCTGCATATGTGTTTAGGTTCTGGACGCTTGCACTTGTAGAAATTTTCATTGTGACATGCAGAACAGGGATATTCTTTAATTTAATATATGACTCCTATGCAGAGGCAGGAAGTTTTTGACTGACCGGAAGTGACCTAAAAACGGTTTTATAAATACAGAAAACACAGAACAATGGCTGGTTGCCGGTAAACGGACGGGCATAATTATTACCTTTTAAGAATTTTATGGAAAAATGTGAGAAGAATTTTATGGAAAAATGTGAGACAAATGTGCTTCGAGTGTCCTTTCTTTTGTGTGTCGAACACATCTGTCTCATTTCCAATTTGTCGCAAATATGAATGTTTACGAACACATCGGTCACACTTCGTGAGACAAATGTGCTCCGAGACAAACGTGCTCCTACAAAGCTCTGTTAGGCCACATGTGTCACAAATCACATTCGTCACAAGTTTTTATGAATTTGTGACGAATGTGATCACATTCGTCACAAATGACTTTTGTGACGAATGTGATTGACCAAAATCGGGTAAAAATGCCAATCACAAACGTCACAAGCAAAATTGAGAATTTTTTAACAGGCGAATCACAAATGTCACAAATTTATTTTTCAATATGTGATACACGGAATATCATAAGGACAATCGTGGTTATATCAGTGCGATAGTACAAGGGCGACAATGCAATAAATCGATATTGTGATGTCGACATCACGATACCAATATCTTTTCACCACCATTGCATTATCGCCATCGTACTAACTTGTTGCAATATCGTATCGTCGGCATTGTATTGTCTTCATAGAACTGTCGCATTGTCGTAATGGTATTGCTATCAAGTCGTCTTACGTTCTCGAAACCTTCAAAAAAATTTTGGTGACAATGCACGGCATAGTATCAGACTTCAACTGGAAGTGATCTTTTACCTCTGTGAACCCTCAAAATTTCTTCCCACCATACAGCGACAGTCTAAAGGAATCTCACAGACTTAATCTTAGTTTCAGTACAAATTATGACCATATTTACACCAATGAGACCATATATGATTGTTTGGGAAGTAGCTGAGACCCCCGTTGACTTTCAGGATATCTAATTAGAGATTAGGACCTTTTGACATCAATGAACCTTTTTTGGTCTGACAGACTTTTGACCTCCGCAGACTTTCAGGAATCTTGGTTCAATTAAAGAGTATGACATTTTGACATCTAGGAACCTTCTTTCCTGAGACGATTTTGCAAGTCTGTGCCAATTGCTTGCAGACGCTCTATGGAACTTTCCATATCTATTCCACTAGTAATAATAATATAGTTAATTCGTTTAAACAGATCGTGTCTTTGTGGCGGGGCCGCTTTATCGTTTCGACGCGTCTTAGCTTTTTTCGCCTTTTATGATTAGATAGTTTCAAACGACGGTGTTTAGTGAATTTTATAGAGGATATTTGTTTGTTTTGAGTGAATATGAAATATATTTCACTGAGAAGTGAGAAAAAAAATGAAATATGTATCACGAGCGCGTAGCGCGAGTGAAAATATGAACATTTTCTCACTTCGATGTGAGATATAGTTCATATTCACGAAAAGCAAACACATTTTCTTTTTATTTTATGTGCCTTTCGAAAAGTGCTTTTAGACCGTTTACTACTGAAGCGCGGAGACTACGCGCGCGTAAACAATATGACGGCAAACGTTAACGCTGCAAGCAAAATAATCCTTATTTATTTATATTTCTTTTTGCGGTCTCATTGTCAACAATCTTACAAAATTACGGACATTTGAATCGAGAAATATGTCATTTAGAATGAAATTAAACAGTTATTTTTAATGCATGTTTAGGGAATCCAGACTTATAAATACGTACGCAGAGTGGGCGTGGCTTATATCACCCAAATCTATATCACCACACTGTGACTGATATAAATATGAATATATTTCATTGATAGAACAGTATTTCATTAGTTAGCATCAAATAAATATAGGATATTACATGAGTGTCTTTTCATATTGAATTTATTAAACGAGTTTGATAAAATAATAAATTGCGAGGCTCTGCCGAGCATTTTATTATTTTATTCAACGAGTTTAATAAATTCAATGTTAAAAGACACGAATGTAATATTCTTTTTATCACAGGTAAACTTTTGCCGCCGAAAAAGCGAAAACTTGTCGTTATTTTCCCTTATAAGCGCGGTAAAATTAAGCAACGTCCGCTAACGTAGATAGATATTTTATTTCCTTCAGTATACATGAAGAGCACGTCAAAACGATATTACACTAGTGTAATATGGAAAATATGTAATGGCTTTATTCCACTCCCGCGACTTCAAACGTGATAAATAATTATTTTGTAGTTAAATGCTGAAAAGTGTTGTGTAATACAGAATGTTGTTGCGCGACTGTATAGTACAGAACGTTATTAAACATATCAAGTAGGATAGCATGTAAGTTGTAATGTAATGTAATATTATCGTGTAGCAATTCAAAATATTGAAAATGCATGCTTATATCGGCACTCTTTGGGCAATATCAGCACACTTCCTTAGCATTTTTGTTACTATTTATAGTAACAAATGCAATAAACTAGTTTATCACACACCCGTGCCGATTTTGCGACTCCGTAAATATGGTATTGCACGGCCGTGCATATATTTTGACGTGACGTCATTAGCGTTATACAAACATAGTGTAAAAACGCGCTAAATGTTAGCGTTATACTATAGGCGCGTCAATGAAAAATGACTCTTATTTCACTTTAAATGGTCTTTATTTTGGGTATGTGATAAATAGAATATAAAATTCGTGTAAGTTCATTACTGAATTTATTGCACTCGTTGAATAAAATAATATTATGCTCGCCAGAGGCTCGCATAATATAATTTTATTCAACTCGTGCAATAAATTCAGTATTGAACTTACACTCATTCAATATCCTCTATATAATATCGTTTTGACGTCGACGTCATTTAACGTTAGCGGACGTCGCTTGATTTTACCGCGTTTATAAGGCAAAATAACAACAATTTTTCGGTTTATCGGCTCCAAAATTTAACCTGTGATATGAATAAAATAATAAAATGCTCGCAGAGCCTCGCAATTTATTATTTTATCCAACTCGTTTAATAAATTCAATATGAAAAGACACTCATGTAATATCCTCTATATTGGCCTACGAGACCGCTAAAGCCCTCGGGCCAATACCTCTTCTTGGCCAATATTGCATTCAGACACACTAGACCTGTGTAATAACCTATAAATACGCAACGGCAAAACACTATAAATAGAAAAAAAATGTGAATTTAAACGTATATGAGTTTTGTCCATGTAATATGACTGTGGTCAGGTGACGTGATGCGCCAAATATCGATATCGGTCCGACTTCCGGTTGGGCCGATATCGATTTCCCACTTCGGGTTGCTAAAAAAACGCGGAAAGATTGACAATTTTATAAGAAAAAATACGTTTAACTGAAATATATCTTGATAAAAAAGCAAAATTGAAGAAACACTTGAACAACAATCTCCAAACAGTTAAATAACGCCAAAATATATTAAAAACAAATGTTTGTGAGGAAATGACGTCAACGTCATTAGACGACGTCAAAAGTCCCTCGCTTTTTAAAATAAATTATACATTGTCGCTGAACAATGTTTTCAAACGATTTTTTTAATTCTATAATGAAAACCAAAACATAAATGAGCACATGCAATAAAAAGGTTATAGAACAGGTCTGGTGTGCCTTAATGCGATATGGGTCTACAAGATCGGTATTAGCCCTCGGGCTCTTTTAGTGGGCCAAAATCGAATAAAGGCACATCAGACCTCTGTAATAACCTATAAATATATCCCGCCTCTAAACCAATGAAAATTCGTGAACTTTATTAGCAGTATTATAATTGCGGCTAGTATTGTGCAATGTGAGTTTGCTTTTAGTCTTCTTGGAATCCATGTTGTTATTCATTACTTTATATTCTAGCATAAAACTGCCGTTATAACCATGATTTCGGGGTGTTTTAACAGGACCAAAAAGGTCTTTTAACAAGGAGATTCTAGCGCTCATGCGCTGTTAAAACACCTTTTTGATATACGTTTTCCGTGGCACAGCGTCAATACATTGTGGCCCGGACGCTGCTTAACTAAAACGGAAATGACGTCACGGTCACATACAACGCTGACGTTCCCGTGCAATCCGAGGAAAATCAGTGATGTTGCTTGATTGTGTATGGATTGTGTTAGATTTATGCATGCTTTATGCTAGAATAGCGTTAACGAATGATTGTTCCGTGTCATAACAACTGCTGAAACCCTCGGGATACGTTGGGTCGGGTACCAACTAATCCCTTGGGTTTCTACAGATATTTAAACACGAAAAAAGAAACATGCGTTATTCCTATATTATATCAGAGTTCTTTAGTACTGACGGCTCATCTAGGGTTCAATATGGCGCGGTTCATATAGTTATTTTACCAGTAATATCTATAAAGGAAAGGGTTAAATGAGAATCATGAAGGAAGTTGAATAAATAAACTTAAAGAAAACTTAACATTTCTTGTAGAATATGATTGGTCTTGCGAAGCTATAATTACACGAGGTCATTCAAATATCTTGCAAGCAAATTCGCTGAATTAATGTTTACCGCCGACAGCATCATATAATGATTGAAAATTAAACAATTGCCGGATACATTTCGAATAAAGACTCCGGGGAAATAGTCGGTTAAAGCATAAATTATCAGGGCCCATATCACTCAAGGTCACGGCGATAATGCACATGCCCTTTTTGTATTGAAGGTTCCCACACAATTAAAATTAGATATATTTAACATTTGAAGACATGAAATACTTAAGTTATCTGACTGAATATTAAGCAACCAGGGGTCTTAACTTCGGGTAAGTGCCGTCAATATACACATCTCCGCTTGGTATTAGATGTACCCACATAGTTTTGTTTAAATTATTCAGCAGATTTGTTGAAGAATAGGGTTGAATTAATGCTTTTCTATGAACAATAAATGATAATAAATTATGAATCATAACTCTGTATTAAACGGCCAAACGGGAAATACTGATGATGATGATGATGATGATGATGATATGCACATCTTGTTTGTTTGTTTATGTGTTTATCTAAAGTCACCGCCGGAAAGCCCATTTAAGCGACCGTACCCTCAAGTCGGACCAAATCCTTTAGTGTCCCGTCGAGATTTTTCGAGATGCGCATCTCCTCTTTATATTAAACTAAATTTCGTTGAAATTCCTAGAGCGCAGAAAAGCAATAGTTCTATATACAGTGTTTTATAAATAACAACAACAACAAGGGGCAATAAGTCTGTTTTTAAAAAGAAATGGAGATATGCTGGTTATATGTGCAACTGGTTTGTGAATGAAGGTTCCTACAAAGTTGCAGCATCGATATCCATCCAGAAGTTGCTGAAAAATAGCGTGGAAACGAAATGATTCCATATACAGTGTATAATAACTAATCAATGGCCGGATAGTGCGGAAACTAAATCTGGACTGACAGGCGGACGAACACGCTAAAACAGTCCCATCACTCCCGATTTCATCAGCGGGGGAGGGGATAAAAATGTCTGTAGTTTTAGTTCCAATAATTGATTTCAGTCCTAAAAATTTGTGACGTTTGTGACTCAGTGAAAAGCATTGAAGAAAACAATATTTATCTCAAATTTGTGACATTTGTGATTTTAAACTCGTGACGAATGTGATTGTCTAAAACATTGGATCACATGCATCACAAAATTTGTGACGAATGTGATCTCATTCTTCACAATTGTGACGAATGTGATTTGTGACACATGTGGCCTTACAAAGCTCTGTCTGTTTCGAATAAAAAGTGGAGCTATTATGATCGTTGCGGCGCGTTGTCATCAATGTAGCCCATTATAAGTTATCAACATGAACTTAGAATACTTGGTGCTTATGTTAGTCAAGAGAAATAATTCTGGAAGCATTAGTTTGTTTGTGTGTTTTTCTGTTTTGGGTTTTACGTCACATCGACACAGAATAGGTCATATCGCGACGTTCCAGCTTTACTGGTGAAGGAAGACCTCAGGTGCCCTTCCGTGCATTATTTCAGGCACGAATGGGCACCTGAGTAGAACCACCGACGTCCGATACCTACCTCACATGAAAGAATCCAAAGTCCTTGCCAGGATTCGAACCCACAGCGGTGAGGGGCAAGTGGTTTGAAGTCAATTTAACAACCTTAACCACTCGGCCACGGACGCCCCGGAGGCATTAGTTATGACCCTTCTTTACTTTTCGTAAAGAAAAGTTCTCTTTTTAACACACGAGCATATCATCATTATTCAGCTTGACTTGGCATAGATTTTTTTGACAAAATCTTGTTTTTAAAACGGACAAAAATAACTTTAGATAAGAGAACTGTATGATGTTTGATATATGTAGATCATATAGTAATTGGTATAAAATGGTTATATGGTAATTATGTAAAAAACATTAAACGATGATAATATAAGATTGTATGGACATAGGTTATATTGTTTCCGGGGTCATATTACAACAATTATTGGTGTAAGATTAATTTAATGTGACTGGGGCATGGTTAGTGGTGAGTGGTATATCAAAATCATGTGGTGATTTATTTACAGGTACATGTTATAGGACATATATTCCCTGGTTGTTGGTGTTGCCTTAAACCATGGAGTTGGAATTATTATAAAATTGTAAATAGGTAAATTATTAAACATAATAAATTATCTTGATTTTTTTCCCGGTGAGATAATGTTAATATCACATAATGAAAGTAAATGTATAACAGGGGTTGGATGCAGGATTGGGCGACCATCTTAAAGAAATGAAAATAAAAGTCTCTCACTTGCTGGTTGCTTTGCACATATAATATCTACAGGAGTTGTAGAAAATTTCATTAAATAATACAGCAGCTTTATTACATTTTATTGTACGTGTTTACAAAAACAACTAAATACTACACTTACTCGTACATCATGATTCCTTTTATCGCATGACTTAAATCATTGAAAATAATAATAAAATTTCGTTTGGACTGTCTTTTCATGCACGCGTTTGTTCACCGATATTTTATTACATGTTAATAAACAATTTTAGTACAATACTGAATTATATTGCACGAGTAACTTGACAAGGAGCTAGTCGAGCTTGACTTGTGTACGAGTCTAATAGAACCAGTATTGTTCTCAACAATGAATTTTGATCTCTTTATTCAACACGACCATTTTTTACCTTTTTGACATGGATCTTTAGACTCTGAAAATAAAAACAAGGTTATAGATGTTTTGGTTTCTGAAAATGAAAACTAAACTAAATGGGGTACGATATGCATTTGATATACTAGTAGGTATTTTACTCTGGAAACGAATTAGAGGCTAAATTGCTTAGATGATTTCTGTTTGGACGTAACGTGGTGTAAACACTAAAGTGAATAACGTATTGAAATTCAATGCTATTGAAAATAATGAAATGATTACTGATAATTTGTATATGTGATAAATGACACGATAATATAAATTGATGATCCCTCGTTTGCCCAGACCACAGGGTGCAGCTACCTTAGCCTAGACAAAAATACCAAAATGTTATAATTAATAATAAAGTGTTGAAAAACAAAACCATAATATACGGGTATGTACTAATGGTTGAGACGTAAGTTCGAGCCATTCACAGGTCACGATAATATATATATATATACTATATGACACAGGTAAAATCATTGAAATAAAATATCTTGAATAATATTGGACCTATTAATAGATACTGTAAACTTTTGATTAAGATACGAAGGTACAATAGCAGAGCAATTCTTTGGACACACTCATAACATGAAATTCCAAATGTTTTATGATGGGGACACGTCGAAGCGCCCCCTGGGTATAACCTACATGCCCGGAAGTATTACTACATACTCTTACTTAAACCCCGGCTTCAGAATCTACGAAATCGACGGCAACTATAAAGGCTCGTCTTGGGTATGGTTTTTTTTCATTAAAAAAATGTTTGCAAATAATGACCATGCAGATTTAAGTGATTAAGGGATTCCACTGAGGGTGTTGTTGTTTTGACATGACATTATTAGATATCAAAATTTGATGTAGGTCTGTGTGCAGAATTTCAGATAATTCATTTGCTCCCTTTTTACAAAAAAAAATCAGTTTAATTAAGCAAAATGACCAAATCTTGATTGGAAAGTGTTACAAAAAATGGGCTTAGGATCTAACAAAATATCGCTATCTATATTTCTTTATTAACTTTTGTATTTATTTATGTATTAGACATGGAATATTTTTTAATAAAATGAAAAAGGTTTGTAACGTACCGCACGGAGAAATGTATTTTGTTTTTATATGCTCTTAATAATATTTCTTTTAAAAGATCTCGGTAAACAACACTTTACAATGGCTAGTAATGTTGTACATTTTTCGGGCTACTGTAATATTTTAAGACGTTATTGTTTTATACTAATTTTGATTGTGACTGGTTTTGGTTTTCAGAAAGTTCAAGACTTCACAAACTATTTCTTAAATGTCACCCGAGCAAATACATATGGTGAAGTGGTCTGGGAGAAAGAGTATTCGGCAAAAGTACGTATATAACTTTCTAACAATCTGATCATAAACAACGTCTGTACAATGTCACTATATTGGCTACCACTTTCAAAGTGTTTCAATACAAACAACAGCCATTAACTATTAACGTCAATGTTTACATTTCTATATTTTACACTCCCACCGTTTTACTGCAATATTAAATTACTTCTTATTTTTCAAATTTCCATGACATATTTTCTTTATACATGTATATGATGTTTTAAGGAAGCATACAAAATGACATCATTATTTCCGGGAGACTGGAATGATTTTCTGTATAGGATGAAAGCAGACGACAATTTGTTCCAAACGTTTTGCAAGTATGAACATTCTATAGATAACATTACATTTTCTGTGGACTGAAAAATGACATTTACCTGTTTTGTGTTATTCATTTGAACTAAACAAACATGAAAACTTAAGTACTTTTTCTCATTTATACCTTTAGTTTGCAACATTTAATTAACAGTTTTCCGTTGACATTGATTTAGATACTAGTACATGTATAATTAGCGTGGTGGTGTTGGTATTTTTCACTCCGGATCACGGCAGTAAGCCAGAATGAATTTACCAGAGCACAGTTCTGTCACCGAATCGTTCCTGGACCGGCTGTCAAGCAATTTATGGGTACTAGTTGCCTTCACTTTCGCAAGGAACTGAGCAGAGGCACAGTCTAAATGACCGTATACAGGATTTCATGGTCAATCACAACGAAAGTGACCTGCACCGTCCGGGAATTGAACCCAGATCGCCCGATTCACAGTTCAATGTTCTATAGCCATTGAACTAATCTGACGGTTAATTTATTAAGCTTGCGAATGGCGTCATTATGGAATCTTTTCAATGTCTAGTGTATTTTAAGATGATGCCGTTCTCTTCATTTAAAAGCTGTACATTCACCGGACCGTCTTTGATGTATACTTACGTTTTTATCTTCCAGGCATTATCACAAGTCGGCACCAAACAGCTGTAGCTCTTGTCATGGGGATTGTAAGACGAATCTCCTATGTGAATTAAAATCTGGACGTAATAATGATCCGCACATTTGTGAGGATTTATAAAATTTGCAAAATCATAATACATGTACATGTTATCACAACAATGCACCAGTCAGTTGTAACAGCGGCCTCCACAATAAAGACAAGAGCAGCACTTGGATAGGGACTGGGGATAGGGGTGGAAATGCGCAGTTTTTTTTACACATTCCGCCTGTCTTCGCACTACGGCACCAAAGTCGGTCCTACTCGCACATCCGGGGATCTAAACTGGGATTTTACTACTGACTACCCCCGCGATGCAGGACCTTTAACAGGGATAAGGAAATCCCCGCAATTCCCAGGCAAAGAGAGCCGTGGTCACAACTGATTGCTGCATACCTTAAAACAGTATGCTAATATTTATAAAGAACTATCAGAAAACTGTAACTTTATACATGTCATTATTCGGAATAAAAGAGATTTTTTTGACAAATGGCATACTAGAATTTGACGTTTAGTTGTCATCCGTGTAAAAGACTCGGATGGTGTCAGTCTCAACTTTTTGACCCATCCTGTCAAAGTTAGGACAAGAACAATGGGGCATTCAGCGAGGTGTTTCGATGGGGTGACATCACATTGAGTCTAGTACATACATGGATCACTTAAGCTACGAAGAAAATTTGACAAAATTAAAGGACAAACGACTGGATAAATGTCAAATTTATGAAACACTTAAGATATAATATCACTGGTAACAATTAGAAATACAATTCTAATAAACAAGAGCTGTCGGTAAGACAGCAACGCTCGACTATTCTGAGTGCTTGATAGTAAAAAAATGCTTGATACAATACAGTTACCTCCTCCTGTTTACAGGTTGGGGTCATGATGGTGGACAAGTGTGCAAAGTTTCAAAGCCATATGTCAATGGACTTTGAAAATATTTGATGTATTACAAAAACTTTAATGTAAATTCTAAGTCAAACAAGGGTGCCATAGTCACAAAATACGCCCGTTTACGAAAGCTTTAGATCGAGATTGGGGCATTATGGATAAGTGTTATCTAGCAAGCAAGTTTTTATCCTTGGCACTGTGTTGTTAAATGAACCTTAAAACAAATCAGTAGGGAAGATATGCACAGGATGTGTGACCTTGACCTTGGTCGCAGGGACCTGAATTTTATGCACGGCACTCAGCCTCACAATGATGAACATTTGTGCCAAATTATATTGAAATCCCTCTATGCATGTAGAAGTTTTGCTCCAGACAAGCGTTTTGCTATGAGCTCTAACTGTGACCTTCACCTTTGACCTAGAGACTTGGTTCATGTGCAGGGCACTACGTCTCATGGTGGTGAACAATTCTATAAAGTAACATTAAAATTCCTCCATGCATGTAGAAAATATGCTCCGGACAACATCTGGATATTTAATCATCTCCAGTGACCTTGACCTTGCAAATATTAACCTAAATTAAATGTGTCACACCTGTAGTCATAATAGTTACCATTTGTGCTACAATCCATCAATAAATGATGACTAAATGGTCCCTATACACATCTTCAAATTTTATCTGAACTTTGACCTCTATGTGTAACCTTGACTTTGGTCGCAGGGATCTGAATTTTGCGTGCGACACTCAGCCTCACAATGGTGAACATTTGTGCCAAGTTATATTGAAATCCCCCTATGAATGTAGAAGTTTTGCTCCAGACAAGCGTTTTTCAATGAGCTCTAAGTGTGACCTTGACCTTTGACCTGGAGACCTGGATCATGCATGGAGCAATACATATCATGGTGGTGAACATTTCCATAAAGTATTATAAAAATTCTTCCATACATGTAGGAGATATGCTCCAGACAAAATCTGGATATTTCACCATCTTTAGTGACCTTGGCCTTGCATATATTGACCTAAAGTACATGTGTCATAGCCGTAGTCATGATAATGACCATTTGTGTTACAATCCTTCGATAAATGAAGATTAAATCGTCACTATACACATCTTCATATTTTTATCTAAACTTTGACCTCTATGTGTGGCCTTGACCTTGGCTGCAGGGACCTGAATTTTGTGCGCGACACTCCGCCTCACAATGGTGTACATTTGTGCCAAGTCATATTGAAATCCCTCTATGCATGTGGAAGTTTTGCTCCGGACAAGCGTTTTTCAATGAGCTCTAAGCGTGACCTTGACCTTTGACCTAGAGACCTTGTTCATGTGCGTGACATGGCTTCTCATAATGGTGAACATTTCTATGAAATGTCATTAAAATCCCTCCATGCGTGTAGGAGATATGCTCCGGACAAAATCTCGATATTTCATCATCTTTAGTGACCTTGTATATATTGACCTTAATTATATGTATCACAGCCATAGTCTTGATAATGACCATTTGTGTTACAATCCCTCAATAAATGATGACTAAATGGTCCTTATACACATCCTCATATTTTTATCTGAACTTTGACCTCTATGTGTGACCTTGACCTTGGCCGCAAGGACCTGAATCTTGCGCGTGACACTCCGCCTCACAATGGTGAACATTTGTGCCAAGTAATATTGAAATCCCTCTATACATGTGGAAGTTTTGCTCTAGACAAGGATTTTTCAATGAACTCTAAGTGTGACCTTGACCTTTGACCTAGAGACCTGGTTCATGTGCGCAACACTGCTCCTCATAGTGGTGAACATTTCTATGAAGTTTCATTAAAATCCCTCAATACATGTAGGAGATATGCTCCGGACAAAATCTGGATATTTCATCATCTTTAGTGACCTTGACCTTGCATATATTGACCTAAATTATATGAATCACAGCCATAGTCTTGATAATGACCATTTGTGTTACAATACCTCAATAAATGATGACTAAATGGTCCATATACACATCTTCATATTTTTATCTGAACTTTGACCTCTATGTGTGACCTTGACCTTGGCTGCAAGGACCTGAATTTTGTGTGCGACACTCCGCCTCACAATGGTGAACATTTGTGCCAAGTAATATTGAAATCCCTCTATACATGTGGAAGTTTTGCTCCGGACAAACATTTTTCAATGAGCTCTAAGTGTGACCTTGACCTTTGACCTAAAGACCTGGTTCATGTGCGCGACACTGCTCCTCATAGTGGTGAACATTTCTATGAAGTTTCATTAAAATCCCTCCATACATGTAGGAGATATGCTCCGGACAAAATTGGACGCCGCCCGCCCGCCAGGGGCGTTCCCATAATACGTCCCGTTTTTCAAACGGGCGTATAAAAAGGGGCATAATTCTGTCAAAATGCTTGATACAGTTCCCTCCTCCAGTCTACAGGTTGGGGTCATGATGGTGAACAAGTGTGCAAAGTTTCAAAGCCAGAAGTCAATGGACTTTGAAAATATTTGAACTATTACAAAAACTTCAACGTATATTCTAAGTTGAAAAAGGGGCATAATTCTGTCAAAATGCTTAATAAAGTTACCTCCTCCTGTTTACAGGCTGGGGTCATGATGGTGATCAAGTGTGCAAAGTTTCAAAGCCATATGTCAATGGACTTTGAAAATATTTGAGGTATTACGAAAACATTAACATAAGTGGTTACGACGACGCTGACGCTCCGGTGACTACAATGGCTCTACTTATTCTTATCGAATATTCGAGCTAAAAATACAGTTTCAAAATGCATAGTGTTAAATGTATCTAGTACTCCAACGAGTATTTAGGGGAACCAACTCTGTCCTAAATGGGGGGCGGGATATATTTGCAAGAAGAGAAGTCTTGATTTAAATTCAAATTTGGGGGAAAACTGTGTATTTCAAAGAATTTTTCTTCGGGGAAGCCACCCTTAAAATGACCATGCTATAGAACCTCTGAATGTTATTGACTTTGATGTAACATAAAACAAGAGTGATCTAGAAATGACTCATAAACATATGATAGAGTTGAGGTTATATGTACGTGATATGCACAGATAAAGAGAGACATCTATGTCAGAACAAAAACAGGAACTCTTATGGTAACTTTCCGCTTTAAAGAAACTGGTATTAAATTCGATAAATGTGTTTCTAATTTTATAAATGATATCTAAATATTCTTTTATCCCTCTACAGCTTTGATGGGAAGTAGAACAATGTGACCTTGACTTCAAGATAAATGGCAAATTTGCTTGAAGGACCAACAATCTATTTGAAGACTCTGACGTCAAAATTTCTTGGATCAAAGAAAAAGTATATTCAACGTTTCTGGGATAAAATACAAATAAAAACAATGTACACATTAACATCTTACTTTAATTGTAAACAACTAGAAATGTACAGATAAAAATATAAATTATATATCTATATATAATACATAAAAATGCCAGCAACTAAGCAAGACATAAAATGAAACAACTAGCATCGAATAAGCTGAGGTATTGAAATACAAATCAACTGACACTGCTACAACATTTTACATTATCTCAATAAAACTAGCAAACATCTTAATAAACAAACAATTGTTTGTCTGGACACGGTGAAACACTGAGGGAGACAGAAAATCAACGAATGAACGTCTTCCAACAAAAAAATAAGTAATTATTATCATATCATAATTAACATTTAAAATTTCAATAATTGTTATCAATATAAAACGTACATCATTTGAATACCGCATTCCCTTATCCTACCATTTATATAAACATAGAACTTTAGTCTTCAATGGCATAACTTCCTGTAGGCTCTGTACGCTGCACTACTTCCATGGAAAGTGATAACATAAAATAATTTATTTGTCTACCAGCCATTTTAATGATCACCTAATACTTATTGTACTAAATACATAATGTAATACACATCTGACAATCCACACCAAAAGAATTTCTTTTGGGTGCATACCCCTGCACTAACAAAGTATTTCAGTAAGTAGAGTTGTAACAAAATTATGCATTGAAATAACAGGTACCCCTTATTCAAATATCTTAAACATAAAGAACATTTTATATTCCAATACCTTATCCCAATAAAAAATGTACTTATTACTACTTAACTGCACATCTGACTTCATTATAAAAGGCATTTTAAGTCCACTTGTATACAATTATCTTTTAAACACAAATTACTTATCCCCTTATGCCAAGAAAACACATTTGAACAAGTATTTTACCTTGGTTTTAACAAAAATCAAATTACAGCTATATCTTAACTGATTTATATCAAACATATCCAAATTGTGCAACCTTACCCTAGTTTAATAAAAAAAAGAAAAGAAACAAAATGAAATCTTGTATTTTAATCTATCAAAAATCTTTAATTTAAAAAATTACTAACACATTAAATATACATGTAAATTAATTTTGATTTTCATATTGAAAAGTTATACAATATATAAACCTGAGGTTTAAGGGACAGAACAAGCAAATCATACAATAAAAAAATATAACAAGAGGACAATGATGGTCATAACTCGCTCACCTAATATTTCATTCTAGACATAGTCATAATCAAAGCTTGCATGAACACTATTTGCTCAGGTGAGCTGAAAAGGCTAGAATATACACAAAGATATACAGCACAATTAATAGCATATATAAGGTAAAACTTCAGATAGGTAGGTAATCATTCAGTTAAAACGTTTGACACAACAACCAGTGAACAATGACATATTTAATTAAATCTTTTTTTTGTTCCCTACATTTAATGTACTGCAGGCATTGTAGAGGTCATATTGTCACCTTAGCACAATAACTGACTAACTCAATAACTGACTAACTCGTATTACAATTTAGAAGAACTTAATCTGTAACTGCACTAAGGTGACAAATAATGGTGATTTAACAGATGAAAGAAGATCTTTGAATTGCTATGTTGTATATTATTTCATGAAAAGTAGTACTTCCAATAAAATATGGTGCAAATTAAGTCATTTTATGTTTAGGTCAAATATATTTTAGTTTAGTTAAACTGCATAAAAAGTGATGCTTTAAGCATGCCCAGGAATGGTCAGCTCTGCCCTGCATACCTTCAGAAGTGCTGAATAAAATACTACCTTTACAAAGCAGATTTTGTTTACATTGATTTTGATTTCCTTATAGCAGATACATGTAAAACAGTTATTACATATTTGGTAACAGTATTGACTTCACTATTTTGTTATAAAATATTTCATTACTAATGAGACAAAAAAATATCACTTGTAAGTGTATACAGTAAGCATAATAGTCAATACAAAATAATAGGCAGCATACCTATCTACATCCATATAACCCTGTCTTATTGTTATATATGTAGGTGTACTATAAATGAAGGGAAATAACTCATAATTATTCCCACCCCAATAACTCTTAAAATTGCTTCCCTTTGTATGACTATCTTCCTAAAACAGCACAAAATCTTATTGAATCAACCAGTTATAAGTGACTTAGTAAAATCAATAATATCATCAAACAAAATACAACTTGTATAATGTACAATAAAAATGTAGGAAATATCAATCACTAGAGGTAATACATATTGGATTGGAATGTTTAACAACACTGAATTACGATAATTTTATTATAACACTTTCAAAACTAAATATTCTTTAAATTTCTACACACTGCAAAAAATCTCATTACAGATACATTTTTTTTGGCAGATGTTATATTTGAAAATTCTTTGGCAAGAATTTGGTAATGCAGCATAAATAACACATATTTCTAAAGTTATTCTAACCGTACCCCCATACACACAAGCCCTAACTGTGAAACCAGTATGTTACAACTATGTCCCTATGTTAGTTATAAAACAAGCCAGTCCTGTCATATATCATTGTAAATATACATTAAGTTCCAACCATTTCTTACATGTATAAATATATCAATTTTGTAAATATTCAAATTTGAAACTGACAGTCAAAGACAAGCTTCTACATTTTGTTTCATCATCTTAATCTTGCATAACTGTTACAATTATTGGTTGCATTTTTAACATGTGTGTATAAACAATAAAGGCACATTAATATATAGATCACAAAAACAACAACATGTTTACACTCACCTTACTACAAATATATACTATCAAGTCTATGTCACTCAGAAAATTTGCAAAAAAAATGTTTTTTTTTTTAAAACATTACTTAAATGATTATAAACAATGCCAACAACAAGTATTTTTAAGTGCAAAAGTACAATTAGTTAATAGTCTTTTTATCAGTATTTAATGTTGATTTCCCAATACATTGTTTACAAAAATTACGATTAAATAAATTTTACTAAATTTTCTGATCTTAGATTTTTATATGAATAATCTTTATCCTTCTGTCCCTATATTACTGGCTTTTTCATCATTTCCCAGGTAATTTACCATTTTTGTGCACCCTATATGAAGAGAATATAGCAAATAGTGGTCAGATTACTCTATTGATTTTCACTTTTACCTATAATAACGGTCAAAGCTTGACTTCACCCATTTACCCTAAATATGTATTTTTTTAACATAAACATGATCTCACCTACCAAGTTGATTATCATTTTTTCATAGAAATTCTCTGCTATTACCTGCTAGGTGTGCATGGTGTTTATACAGATAGATGTATGGTTTAAATTACTGGTTGTTAACTAAATGCTGCTGATGGCATTAATGGGAACTAGACAATTATAAATGTTCAAATTAAGGCTTCCTTGTTGTTTGACAGAGTAGATCAAACATTAACAGTTTTATAGAGTCATAGTCTTTTTACTCATGTTAATGTTCTCTCCTTTTATTTGTCAGGGTCTAATTATTTCTTAAATCATAGCCTTTAACGAATTTAAGGCAATAATTTTATCGCTGTGAAAGTAACTACCGACTAAAAACCACAGCAAATGAGAGTGATCAAGCGAGATGAAACTGGCTTTTTTTTTTTAAAAACTAACTTTGTGCTATTCTCTTAGCTAAGCAATAATATGTTTATAAACAAAACAAAATTTATTAATAGAAAAAGGAAAATTCCCAAACAATTTTGGCCTAAAATGAGTAAAATTAATGAAATTTTCCAAATCAAAATTTATCAGTATGATATTTGTTTGACTTTGAAGGAGCACAATATCTCTCTTCTAATCTTTATATCTTAATTTTAATTACCAAGTGTCTGATAAACTTTTGGTGACTGATAGAGGTACATTTATCTGATAGTTTATCTATCGTGATCAGTATAACTACATTGTAAAATTACACTGTCACAATTTTCTGTTTATAATTACTGATATTCATTATCATTTCCATCAATAAATTTAATTTGGTACTTAATTTCAACCTATACACTAAAATTCTGAAAATAAATGAAGTTAAAACAACAATTTGCAAGATTTATGCAATGGAAGTTCTGGGAAAATTGAATATTGCTGAATTTTGACACGCTTATAACATCAAGCTGAATAACTAAATTTTGCTTTGATGAATGCACAGCAAGAGAAATGATAGATTGACAAGTCAGTTATGATTTCTCCAGCTTTGTAACTAGTCCAAATATATCCCATATTGTACACAAACTATGTTTCTTATATCCAAATTATATCCAAATTATATTAACTAAAGCCTGAATGTGAATAAGAATCCTAATATTATGTATTCTTTTGTAGTTAATTTCTTAAAAAAATGTCTCATGAACATCAAATACACATCAGTCTCCGGGTACAATACAGGAAATATTATGGATGGTCATGTGGTACAGAATCAGGGATGCTATTTGTGTGTAAAGGAAGAAGATTTCTCTAAGAAATGCTAGAAGTTTTTGATTAATAAAAGTCATAAAAAATAAAATTTTAATAAATAAAATACCAAAATTGAAAAGAATAATTAGGTTTTTTTAACATGTATAATTATGATCATACAACCTGATACTTCTTTTGAACAAACACATCAAACCAATTAAGGTTCTCAAAAGTTGAAACAATTTGATTTTTGGGCTGCTGTTGGGAAAATTGTTTTAAAAATGTGAGGGGTAGGGTGGGGGAGAGGCTATTTTTGGATTATTTCATATTTTTTACAATTATAATCATTTTATAATGTGTAAATCATAAAACTAACATTTGTAAATAAATATAGCTAAATTTTATTGCACTTAAAATAATGCCTCACTGATTAAGTATTTTTTTCTTAATAAAATTATGGTAAGATTTGTCTTACCATACTGTAAAATAGATTGTAAATAAATTCTGGGTCTCCTTCCAGAAAAATTGATCACTTAATTCTTTTCATTATAAATATGGCAACCAAGCAGAAATGGTTATTTTTTTCTTTCCTCAGTTCTTTTTTCAGTGCACTCCACATTACATGATTAAAAATCCAGGGTTTGGCAGGTTTAATTCCCCAATGTTCCAACTGAAAGTACTAATAAAACTTTAAACTGAGGTTTATAGTACTGTTACTTTACATATACAATCACTTGTCCTCAAAATTACAAGCTTTATTCAGGAGAGAGTCACCAGCATGGGTTTCACTGGGTGACTACAAATGAGCGCGTCATGACAAAACCAACATAATGGGTTTGCGACTAGCATGGATCCAGACCAGCCTGCGCATCCGCGCAGTCTGATCAGGATCCATACTGTTCGCTTACCAACTCTATAACAAGTAGAGAAACTGATACCAAACAGCATGGATCCTTATCAGACTGCACGGATGCGCAGGCTGGTCTGGATCCATGCTGTTTCAAACCCATTATGTTGGTTTTGTTGTGATGCGGCTCAAATAAGTTTATATCAACAAACCTAGAATTATTATTTTACCTTCAGCCATAGTAATAATAGTCAATGAAGAGCTGGCAACAATAAAGGCAGATTTTAGCACCAAATGAACAAGACCAGTTAACATTATAACCATCTTAGAAGAAACCAAATTATACTGTCAAAAAATGTACTTCAACCTTTTACATAAATTAACCCCTGAAATCAGTAATAATCACTTTAAAATGCAAAAACAGAACAAATCTATTTATGGATATAAGCAATGAAACGGGCTAAGAAATGTAAAGAGAATATCAATGCCATAAATAAGTTTGAAGATAAAGTTTTGATTGATGTCTTTGCCAAATGATCATGAATAAGGCGAGACATACATAACGTGTATATTGTGTATAAATCTTATACAACAAATAATGACTGTGATACATTGTACCATAGTTTAAATCAGACAAAAACAGCAAATACCTTATACATCACATAACTCTATAGTACAAACTTTCATATAAAACAAACATAATAAATGGAATTTTGATTTCACAACTACAAATCATACCAAATAAATAACCACAAAGAAAGGAAACAGAAAAGAAAACTCATATCAAATCACAAAAGTCAAAAATATTATATCAAAATATTAATAAGGAATTCATCATACACTGCATGTATGCAGTAAAAAAATTGTTCAATATTATACAATGTTCATTAGAATAGAAAACATAACATGTATGTAACCATGATGCTACATAAAATAAAAAACAACCATTAATTTGTGAGAATTAACTTTCAACTGCCTACAAACATCATAAAATGTTTAATTATATATAATCATGTACAATACCACAAATTATTGTTTGTCCTATGGAAAATCAATACAATATAAGCAATTATGCCATTTCATTTATATCAATTACATGAATTTCCTGTAACAAATTTCTACTGTTAAAACTTCAATAACAATGAACTATATTTTTCTATTTAACTGAATCTATTACTAACAACTTGATTTAAAATTGTTCTTATGATTTTATTTTCACATTTTTTCTGTATTTATTTGTTACACAGTAACAGAGTGATCATATCACATGGCATATGACATCACTTTTAATTATTTTATATCTTGTTTCAAGCACAAAATTGCTGCAAACGGTAGGGTTTGTCAGGCATTAAATATAAACAAACATTCTACAGAACTATAAGAACTTCATGTGGGTGATGTTAGTAGTGTGTGGATGTTGTCAGATTTTAGTGTGAATGTCATTATTTTGTGTGGGTATTGTCAGATTTTAGAGTGAATGTCATTACTTTGTGTGGGTATTGTCAGATTTTAGTGTAAATGTCATTATTTTGTTTGGGTATTGTCAGATTTTAGTGTGAATGTCATTATTTTGTGTGGGTATTGACAGATTTTAGTGTGAATGTCATTATTTTGTGTGGGTATTGTCAGATTTTAGTGTGAATGTCATTATTTTGTGTAGGTATTGTCAGATTTTAGAGTTAATGTCATTATTTAGTGTGGGTATTGTCAGATTTTAGTGTGAATGTCATTATTTTGTGTTGGTATAGTGGGTATTGTCAGATTTTTGTGTGGATGTCATTATTTTGTGTGGGCATGGTGGGTTTTGTCAGACTTTTGTGTGGATGTCATTATTTTGTTTGGGCATGGTGGGTATTGTGAAATTTTTGTGAGGATGTCATGATCTTGTGTGCAAGTGTGCTATCATATTATTTTGTTTGGGTGCTGTTAGTACATGCTGTCGTAGTTTTGTGATTCTGTATGCTTATACACAAAAGTAACCCGAAGTTGGTGGAATGTGAGTTAATATTTCATACCTTTCAAATGCATAAAAGGGCTAATGAGAAGGTATTAATTTTCCCTTTAGTACGTATTATATCCCATTCAAACTGATAAAGAAATAAATGTTATTTCCATCAATTATCACTTACTTATCAAAGCATATAATGTTGTTCATAATACTAAAATTCTGTGAAACAGCCACCATAGCCAATACACTTGAATATAATTTGCAATAACTTTCAATGTTTCTATTCTTAGCATATCATGTTTAGCAGCAAAAAGTAGTGTGAAGATTCAATGATCATTTATATTTAAATATAGGCCTTTAATTATGACACATAAATTGACTTTTTTACATAGCTGACTGATTGTTCAAAGCAATATCGTATGCTCATCATACAAAATACAAAATTTATTTTTTATTTTTGAAAATATTAGAAATTTACAGAAAGTTATATACACTGATACCCATAAAAATACCTATTTTACAGAATATAAAATCTAAAATTGAGTAACTAAGTTAATTTCTAGCTGCTGTTAACAAACATTATGTTAATATTTTCATGTGTATAACAGCTGATTTAATTATAAACTATGTTGTGTTTAACAATATTTTAATTTAGCTATACCATTCTCAAACTTTCAGTACTGTCATCATTGGAGACAACATGGTAGTGGCCTAAGTAGGGTTTGAACCCACAGTCTTTAGGTGGAGAGGCAGTCACCTTAACAACTAAGCCATCACTCTCTGTCATACCCCATCATTTTCTATGGCTGATCTGTAAAGGTCCTAAATTTTAAACGTTTTCACTTTCACTTCAATGTGAGACAATGAATTACTAGATTTGGGCAGTAATTAGTGAACATGTAAATCTTGCTTAGATAACAACAATAAGCACAGCCATGTAGACCTATAGCCTGACAAGCACCAAGAGTAAAATCCCCATTGTAATGGGAGTTTTCATTTCTTCATAACATAAATAAAATCAACGGATTGGAATAAAAAAATTGAATAAACACATCTGATTAAAATTCCATACATGCCCTGATTTTTCCTTGAATCTATCAAGACACTGAAAACCCATAAAGTTTTCTTTCCTAACAAATCTCTGGATACAGTTCTCATCTCAATGTACTGAGGTAGTCTGATAACCTTGAATATATGAACTAGCTATAGACCTATTCCTCTTTTCTAGTTGATTCTTTCTTCCTCAGAAAGTCGCTATTTAAAAGGCGATAAAACAGTATGATATTCATCACCGTCATAATGGCAAGGCCTAAACTGCCCATAGAATAGAACACAAGAGGTACCAAATCTTTGTTGATCACAATCCATCGGGTCATCCAGGCCAATGTTAGAATTCTAAATCCAAGGAATGTACCTATAATAACAGAAAATAGTCAGGTGTATATAATGGAATCAAACTCAAAACAATTCAAATTGAAGAAGTCAACAATATCAGGTTATATCCAAATATACTCACAAGAGCTAAAAACATGGCTTTTTTATGTGTCTAATCTATTTTCAGCCTTAGTAACCTTAGCCTTGACCTAGTTGACCTGAAAACCTAACCAAAGGGCAGAAGCCAATCATAAATGAAGTTGTTATAAGACATGGTAAACAGGTGAAACTGATCTCTGATATTGCACTTCTACTTTCTAGTCTCTATAACTGTATGAAGTTTCAATGAGATATCACTGTGGTTTATAAATAGCAAGCAGTTATGGTTCTTGGACACTGCACTTCCTCTCAATATATGTGAAGTTTTATTACAATTCCTTCAATACTTTTCGAGTCATTATCCAGTCGAGGGTGTAAAGGACAAGGCTGAGACTGTAATTATGCTCTCCCTTTACGAAGCATCCTAATATGTTAGTTGAAATTCAAGTTATAATCATAGCAAAAGTAGAAAGTAATAAAGTACATATCTGATATTTAGTCAGTTAAAGGAGCATAGAGGAAAACTTACCTAAATTAATAAGGCTATTAAGCCTGTAAAAGCTATTAGTTCTAGAGAAACCCAGGCACTGCAGAAGTTGTCTGGTGTGAAGAAATATGCTGTTTAATTCCACAACAAGTGCCAACACTGCATATCCCACATAAAGCTTTGTCAGTATGGCTAGACCAAAACATGATATGATCTGAAATTGAAGCAAGATGATAAATAAAAATGCTTTTGTGAGATAACTTCTGAGAGTCATTTTCTCTAACTGGCAGTAAGTTTAAGTGGCACACTCCCAGACAAGTAAAATAAATCTTCAAAAAATTATCAAACTAATCAAAACTAGAACTGCCAGTATCATGGCATGAAACCCCCCCATACCACTTTGTCAGAATCAACAGTGGCCATTTAGAGCTCAAGGACAACCTTCCTGCCAAATCTGAGGTTACTAAGCCAGTGCAATGTTATGTATTTTACATGCTTCAAATGTGAAAATGTCAAATTCAATACATTGCGGACAGGACAGTCTTTAACAATTGAGAAGAAAAGCTTTTTTTGTCAAGGTCCCTGTGACCTTGACCTTTGATCCAGTGACCTCAAAATCAATAGGGGTCACCTTATAGTCATGATCAACATCCATGCCAAATATGAAGACTGTGGGTCAAAGGAATCTTAAGTTAATGGGTGGACAAACTTTTTGAAGTCAAAGTCCCTATGACCTTGACCTTTGACCCAGTGACCTCAAAATCAAAAGGGGTCATCTACTAATCATGATCAACATCCATGCCAAATATGAAAACTGTTTGTCAAACGAATCTAAAGTTATTGGGCAGACAAACTTTTTGAAGTCAAAGTCCCTGTGACCTTGACCTTTGACCTGGTGATCTTGACCTTAAAGTCATTAGGGGTAATCTACTGATCATGACTAACCTCCATGCCAAATATGAAGACTATGGGTTAAAGGAATCTTAAGTTATTGTGCGGACAAGCTTTTTGAAGTCAAGGCCCCTGTGACCTTGACCTTTGACTTGGTGACCTCAAAATCTACAGGGGTCATCTACTAATCATGACTAACCTCCATGCCAAATATGACGTCTGTAGGTCAAAGGAATCTTGGGCGGACAAGCTTTTTGAAGTCAAAGTCCCTATGACCTTGACCTTTGACCCAGTGACCTCAAAATCAAAAGGGGTCATCTACTAATCATGATCAACATCCATGCCAAATAAGAAGACTGTTTGTCAAACGAATCTAAAGTTATTGGGCAGACAAACTTTTTGAAGTCAAAGTCCCTGTGACCTTGACCTTTGACCTTAGAGTCAATAGGGGTCATCAACTGATCATGACTAACCTCCATGCCAAATATGAAGAATATGGGTCAAAGGAATCTTAAGTTATTGGGCGGACAAGCTTTTTGATGTCAAGGCCCCTGTGACCTTGACCTTTGACCTAGTGACCTCAAAATCAATAGGGATCATCTACTAATCATGACTAACCTCCATGCCAAATATGAAGACTAAGGGTCACGGGAATCTTAAGTTATTGGGCGGACAAGAAAAAAACGTCGGGCAACCAGACGGATGGACGGACAAGCTGATTCCAGTATAACCCCCTTACAACTTTGTTGTGCGAGGGTATAAATATATTTAGATCTTATAATAAAGTGCATGTATAAATACACAGTATTTACAATGCAGGTGAAACTTTGAAGGTTAAATGCAATGTATGAAAGAAGCTATTATTTCTATAATAGTAGATAATTTATAAGTCTACCAGTGGGAGAAATTCCTGCATATTTTGACAAGTTACAGGTAATATAATATTATAATGATAGTATTAGTGTTTACGTTAAATCACTTTAAAATTTGGATATACTTCAATCTTAAGAACAATTATTTTTACGTTTTTACAAAAAAAAACCCCAAAAAACAAAACAAAACATGCAACAACAAAACACAAATCTGGATGTGTGTTCTTTAAACATCAAACAAGCATGTCTTCCCAACAAAAAATATATATTTTATATTGATTGGTTGACTTAACCCTTAATATACTCAATGGACTTGTCCTACTTCTATTTTTGGAACTGTTCATTATTAAAGTTGGGGGTAAAATGAAAATTTAGTCATACAAATTGCAAATATATAAAATCTGGTCAGATTGTTTAAATGTGCAGGCTAACCTGGCTCTATACTGATTTGCAGCTCCAGCTGGAGGAAGGGTTTAATGTTTGAAATACAAAATAAAAACCATGCCTGGTCATTATTATCACCAATATTTCAGTCATTTAACCTACTTCAACCCATTCTTAATATATTGATATCATAAGCAAACAAGTTATACATCGTAACATGACTACCTCTCTTTGATTTGCATAAAGATTGATATAACTTTCTATAACTGACTACTAAGTAATGCATATGCATGCTTTCTCTATTGTATAAGTGATACTAGTATTGAATTTTTACACAATTTTTTTATGCAATTATTTCCATTTTGTAGTTCATGACATGTGTCTATTTATACATTTTTTATTTATGTACCATTTTTGCTTTATTTTTCATTTTGCACACGACATATTGTTATGAAAATATTTGACTTTCAAACAGTTATTTAGGTTGAAAGAAATTCTATAAATCTTGGTTTAAAGTAAGATTTTATAATAAGACAAGTTAAAGAACAGGCATTCTTTCTAAACTGATATACTGTAACAATGACAACTAATATAGGGTAAGACCAACTATGACTAGACCCTATACCACACTAGTTAGTCAATAGTAACTCTGCCAAAGCAAGGGGAAATGAGTGGCATTTTTATCATCCAATAATGAAATGACCGGTGGTTTTGTATAGGTGCCAAAAGAACTGGGGTATGTTCAACTAGCAGTTAGCAGGGGAAAATTAACTGTCCTTTCATGGTGGCCAGGTTCTTCACTGGGTATAGTAAAGCTTAAAGTCAAGGTCTACACCTCAGGCATGAGGGAGGGGACCGGTGTGTGGTTACATGTAAAACTGGCTAGTGGCAATAATATTAACTTACAGCATATCAATTCAATTTAAATCAGTTCAACACAGAAATTAAGCATGGAAAACATTATTAAAGTTTAACAAGAAAACACTTTATAAGACATAAAAAATTTAAACTAAAGTTTATCTAATACATTAGTTATTTTTATATTACTGCAGCAGTACATTCTTATTGAATTCAAGCATACAGTACTTTAACCTCTATAAAAATGTCAATACATGTATATGTATGTTTACAAGTAAAGGCGACAGTACATTTTATCTATTAAGTTCGCCATATTTGACTGACTTCATGTCAACATAAACATGGTCCTGAAGTAGAGATTTACTTCTATAGTTAAAGAAATTCTAAATATGTAGTGAATGTTTGATTTTACTGTTTATATCAACAATTGTTCAACAATTACACAAGTCACAGAGCATAATGCTCAATAGGAGATATGAATATGAGGTTAAAAAGGAATGCTTAATTTTAGCAACTCTGAGATATTTTGATATTTTTATGTGTATTTTTTTCTCTATTTTTACAAATCAAAATATCTCTATTTACATTCCATATTGCTGATAATGTTCCTTAAATACATCTACTTTGTTATATTCTTCAATGCCATTTCAATGTAATCTATAGTATCAATATTTTTCATATTCCTATTAGGGACGGACTGAATAACTAATGTTATTTGAACTTGTGGTCCAACCCTTTAATTATTCTTTCAAAATGTATTTTTATATTTTTTTTCTATATATTTGCATTGTACATCTTGTACAAAATTGAAAGGAATAAAATATGTTTAAACTTAAACATAATGCTCAATTTAAAAGTGCTGCTACCAGGGTTAAAATTTTGCATTTTTTTTGCAAATGATTTTAATTCTTATAAACTTACAAAATGAGAAATTAACTTTCAAAATAACATTTAAAGGGTTGAAATTTCAGCTTAAATTAACCATGAACTTGTTTGTAAAATGCGGAAAAAAATCATATATCAATTTCACACTGTATGACAGTGTTACAGATTCATCAAAATATAACAAAATTTATGATATTGCCAGTAATGCATTTGTGGTGCAGCTTTCTCAGTCCCTGACTAACCAACTTTGCTTTATAATTTTCTTTTTCCAACGGAAAAGTGTTTGAGATTTTGAAAGCAAAAAGCTGAAAACTTAGACGGACTTTGCAGGGCATACTGCTTTAAAATAACTCCATTACATTTCATCTTTACAGTTTACGTGTTTTTACAGAAGTCATGAAAATTTAACAACATTCTGCAAAATAATTATGTGAGATTAAATTTGAACCCTTGCAGCACTGTATTTAAAATACAAATAGACAAAACAAGACATGTCAAAGGAGCAGCAGGCTACACTTGTTTCAGTACTTTATAGTATGAACAAGAGGGCCAAGATGGCGAAATATCACTCCTCTGACTCATCACACTCCTGAACAAGTTTGATGACAATTCAGTCAAAAATGTGACCACTAGAGAGTTAAAAACAAGTTTTTTCAATATATGGGCAGTGTGACCAAGTTTTAACCCAGGTGACCCATAATTGAACTTTACCTAGAAATCATCAAAACAAACTTGCAGACCAATTTCCAGGATATTAGGATCAAAACAGTAGCCACTAGTGTTAAAATTTTTTTCTAGCTCCTGTGACCTAGTTTTTCACCCAAGATGACCCATGTTCGAACTCACATGAGCCATTACCTAGACAAGCATCCAAAAGCTGAAAACTCAGACAGATTTTGCAGGGCAGACTGCTTCAAAATAACTCCATTACATTTCATCTTTACAGTTTACATGTTTTAACAGTAGTCATGAAAATGTAACAACATCCTGCAAAATTATTATGCGAGATTAAATTTGAACCCTTGCAGCAGGATATTTAAAATACAAATACAAAAAAAGACCTGTGGAAGGAGCAGCAGGCTACACTTGTTTCAGTACTTTATAGTATGAACAAGAGGGCCAAGATGGGCAAGATCACTCCTCTGACTCATCACACTCCTGAACAAGTTTGATGACAATTCAGTCAAAAATGTAACCACTAAAAAGTTAGCAAGTTTTTTTTCAAAATATGGGCAGTGTGACCAAGTTTTAACCCAGGTGACCCATATTCGAACTTGACCTAGAAATCATCAAAACAAACTTGCAGACCAATTTTCAGGATATTTGGATCAAAACAGTAGCCACTAGTGTTAAAATTTTTTTTCTAGCTCCTGTGACCTAGTTCTTCACCAAAGATGACCCATGTTCGAACTCACATGAGCAATTACCTAGACAAGCATCCAAACAAAGTTTGATGATGATTGAGGCAAAATTGAGTGTTAACGAACAACTGTGGACAGACGACAGACCACGGACATTCAAGGATCCTAAAAGCTCACCCTGAGACAGCTCAGGTGAGCTAAAAATGCTTAGCATAAAATGGACAAAACTCTGAAATATAGTGAATTAGAATTATGTGCCCTAAAATTAAGTATTTCAAGCTTGAAGTAGGAATATGTGATGTTTAAAATTACAAAATATAAAATTGAGACTATAAAGCAAACAGAGCAAGCTTTTTGTGGGGGCCATAGTTGCCTATTCATATTTCTATAGTTAAACACATTAAAGGAAGAATATTGTATTAAAGAATGCACCTAGGAAATTTGACATTATACTGCTCTATTGAAATTATAACCATCTTTTGACATTACTTCATTTTTTTTTTACATTAAATAATAATGTCAATGGCGTTATCCCCCCATCCAAGGACATTATATCCTCCAGTTGTATGATCTAACCCAGTATCTTCGGCATACTGGGAGGTTACACTAAATCAACAGTGTGGATGAAATACATGTAATTATACTTACCACTACATGATGTAGAAGGAGTTCTAGTGACTGTCTTGTTCTTTGATATATCAACATGTCAATGCTGTCATATAAAAAGTATCCTGAAATATAAATAATCATACAGTTATACAATTATAAAAAAAATGGACAGAAAATTTTTGCATAGATAAAAAAGTGCACATTGTTTACACATGTGCTTGTAGAATCTGGGTCAGCTCTGCCCATACCAACTAAGCATGGGTCAACCTGGCCCAAAACTTATTAACTATATTATATATTACCGGGCAGTGAAAGGCCCGGCTATAGCTGACACATGATTATTTTAAAGAAAATCAAATAAAAAACATTAAAAAATAGATAGAATTAACAATTTTATATCTCACTCAGTTCTAGTTGGGCGCTGCTATTTACATTGTAACTCAATGATAATTTGCATGGTATTCTGATAACAGAACAATCACAACTTTTAGGATTAATAATAATTGTTGAGTGTTCCAAAATATGTCATCTAAACAAAGATAATTTCATAATCATAACATTTATATGCTGCTAACTTTTTCAATTTCTATTTGCTGGTGATCCAAACTCAGAATAATTGTATAGTAATTTACTTCCTTAAAAGTTTAATAACTTAACAATCTACACTGAAAGGATGTTCTAACTAGACCTTTTTTAAATTAAAATTATTCAATAATGGTAAAAGGTATGGACTTTATTATTTGCATTAATTAATTACATGGCCAATGCTTTTTAAAAATCATGAAAATCATCGACCGTGACGATATTCCAATTTGCACGTGCTTTCATGTGTAGTTTTATAATTATGCACGAGATTTTGTGAATTCAGTGCTCAAAATCGATTTTTCTTATCAAATCAGTATTCTATAGCAAAAATCATACCAAAAAAACATTTTAGTGATAGAACTGCTGAAATGCCGCGTATGAACAATGCAGAACGCGCTCGCGCAATTGGCATGTTACAGGCTGGCTCATCCCGAGTACAGGTATTCATCATTAAAATATTCTGTTCATCTAAATATGGTATTAAATCATTCTTCGTGAAATAATTTATTGTAAATAACAATATTTAATCAAATTATTTTAGCATTTATAGCTTAGAAAATGTACAGATATGATATGAAGTTGCATGTCTTCTGTTCTCTCTGCAGGTTGCTCGAATTTTTGGCAGGCATGTCTCTACAATCACCAACCTCTTCACCAAGTTCCAGCGCACAGGTCGTGTTGAAGATGAGCGCAGGCAACCTCGCAGAAAAGTGACAACTCCAGCACAAGATGCACAGATTGTTGCTGATCACCTTAACAACCGTTTTAGAACTGCAGCTTCAACCGCCAGGCAGACGATAGGCACTCATAACAGATCAATAAGCCAGAAAACGGTACTTAACCGCCTCCGTGATCATGGTATAAGAGCAAGGAGGCCGTTTCGTGGCCTTGTACTTACCGACGTACATCGCCGAAGACGTGAGCAATGGGCCCGCCGTCACCAGAGAATGACTCGTGCTGAATGGGCCAACGTCTTATTCACAGACGAAAGCCGTTTCAACTTGAAAAACAGTGACGGCAGGATGCGCGTCTATAGGCGTCGAGGCGAGCGTTTAAACGACAGCTGCGTTCACGAGCGTGACCACTACGGTGGGGGATCGGTGATGGTTTGGGCTGGGATTTCCTTTCATACTAAGACCAACCTCGTAGTCATCCGTGGTAATCTCAACGCTTTGAGATATCAACAGGAGATTCTGATTCCGGAGGCCATTCCTCACCTGCGTGCCGGTGGGCGAGGTATGGTTCTGATGCAGGATGGGGCGACCCCGCACACAGCTGCGACCACGGAGAGGCTTCTACGACAGCAACAAGTGAGAGTTCTTCCATGGCCGTCTAAATCCCCGGACATGAACCCCATTGAGCATTTGTGGGATGAACTTGGCCGCCGTGTTCGGAACGGACCGAATCCGCCCGCAAATCTTGTTCAGTTAGAGCAGATGCTGATCCAAGAATGGGCCAACATTCCTCAGCAGACTATTTCAAACTATGTTATGTCGATGAGACAACGATGTGTTCACTTAGTGAGAGCTAGAGGTGGTCACACCAAATATTAAACCAGAGAGTTTTACCAGGACAGTTAAGTGATATTGTTGAGTGACTTTTCACATTGTTATTTTGCCGCCATTTTGCGACTTTGACTTTTTATAAGACTGTTTTTTTCTGTTAAGTTTGACATTTTATCGAAATGAGATTTGAATAAAATTCTACAGAAGTATGCATCTTATGTGTAGTAATAAATATCCGAAATATAACCTAAATTGATCAATACATTAAAAAATATAGCTGATTAACCAAAGGTCTAGTTAGAACATCCTCTCAGTGTATATCCTCATAGGTTTTTATCATACTATTCACAGGACTGATGTGACCCTTTACCGTGTTTGTACATGCTGTTGACTATGATCTGTTTTACAATTTTGTTTTATAGTACTTCAAGTACATGTTCTAAGTTCTTTAAAAATAGACATTTCAAGTATCCTCGAAAAGAAACTTTAAAACATGGTTAACCCAATTAATTTTCAAAGAGGTTGTTACTAACCATTTGAAAACTAAATTATCTTGAGCTCTGGTTACTGTCTCACTGACATTGTGCACAGTTTATAATGTATTTAAGATGGTTATTTGTACCAGTTTTTCTTGAAATCCATCATGCATGCAGAAGTTTTGATCAAAAACAAATTAAATGATAAACAGTTTCCGAACAAGCAGATGACAGGCTGTTCTTATCAGTAGTTTTTCCGGTAAAAAAAGGTTGCGTATCTCACTGTATGAATCATAAAATGGTCTGAAATATGGTAGGTTTAACAGTTATTTTAAATACTTTAGTGTCAAAAGATGTGTTGAAGTATATATTGTGATGAAGCTAAGATTGCAAGCTTTCCATTTTAGTATTATAAATTTTAAAATTGGACAATAAATCCGAACAAACTAGCGATTTAAAAACAATTTAATTTGTATTGTTTTAGCATAAGAGATACTGATTTTAATTGGAGATATTGGAAACAACTTGTATTTTTAACTCGATATATGCCTTATTCTCATCGATTCGTGCCTTCTCATCGATTCGTGAACTAAATAATTGTCTGGTATAAATTCTTCTGTGAGAAAACACACCATCCGAAAACTACACAAGTTTTATTAGACACTCGATTTGACAATTTTATCCAATTAAAATGCGTAATTAAATAGGTGTATATGACCTTACCCTACAATCAGCAGGTGACCTAATTATTTTAAAATATTCGATATTGATGTTTTAATTTATCAAACACACTTACACTTAAGCCAAAAAAATATTCATTATGCTGTAAGAATTTACTTAAGACTTTGAAACATATATTGATCAGATCGGACTGAAAATAACCATGCAAACATTTAGTGGTGTGAGCACCTATATTTTGATGACGTCACAGGGTGAATCGAATTTCACGATTCGATGGGTAAGCGTCCAGCTGAGCAAGACAGTCATGGTTGACATGTTCAGATGCTCTAATCTTTGAGCGGTTGTTCTTAGAAGTAATTTAAAGATTTTGAACTTTTAGATAATGAATTAATTTAACAAATGCACTAATTGAACTGTACGTATGTCTGATATTTGTTGTGCAAGTGCAATTTTTCCAAATAAGAGTCACGAATCGATGAGAGAAAAGCATACCTCAGTTTTTTACATAGTTTAAATCAAACTGTTTATGGGTGTATTATTATTAATGTTATAAACCTTTTCAACACACACATATCAGTGCATTTTTTCCTTCTATAACAGGGGCCGATATAAGACCCCTTCACAATTCAAAATTGCACTTTTTTTTCACAAAGTGGCAGAAAAAAATTCACAATTTCTAAAGAGATTTCAAAAAATATTGGGACTTTGTCTTTGAAATACATTGTTTACCTTCCGGTAAAACTTAATTTACGCCAATCGCAAGAACACAGAAATAGTTTTAATCAAGTTAAATGGTTTTGTGCATGTTTACCGGGTTAATGTACCAACAGTGATTTTACTACTTATATAACAGACTCCCAAAAAAGGCATCTTCCCAATTGAAATTTTCTTTAAAATCATGCAGTTTTCCCAAAAAACTGAACTTAAACCAGCTTTTTTACTTCCCAAATCAGCAATTTTAGTGATAATTTTTTCCCAAAATCAAAAGGCTAAGGCCTCTTCCCAATAAAGTGAGAAAAAACACTGACCAACTTGCAGCAGATTTTACACATGTCAGAAATTATTATCAACCATTTCCGGTTTCAAAATGTCGCGAAATGCCAAGTAAAATGCCTTTTCCTCCCACAATTTTATGACATATCGCCCTCTTTTCACAAAATGAACAGGCCCGCCCCAGGCCCTTTCACAATTTTGACAAGAATGCCCTGCATATATATACACACCCACATTCATGACATGGCCCCCCTATTCATATAAAATGATTAAGCTCATATATATATTTCATAAATTTAGTACAAATTAGCTGTGTAATTTCATTCTCATATAGATCTACATCATTGTTCATACTGCTTCAAAATCGTTTTCAACTTAACATGCCATGTTATTATTGTTTATATGACCTTTCAACTTAACATGCCATATTATTTTTGTTCAGTGCACAAGCACTTTATTTATGTCATTCACATGTCAAAACTTACGTAACTGAGTGATTGTTCTAATTCTTAATACTTACCTACAGAAGCTGAAATAAGCGTGTGCCCTGTAACAGTGCTTGTTTGTATTAAATCTTCCATCATTTTTGGTTCTTCTGCAAAGCTGAAAAAGAGCAGAACAATTGTTTAATTACTTTTTTAACTTTGTTTACATTTCTTATCTACATGTATGTCGCTTACACCAACTCGAATAAATCAAAATTATTCAACAGGTTGCCAGACTCTTCGACCTGTGGAAAAAGGCAGCGTGAAAATATTGTAAATTTTCAAGTTCAACTTACCATAACACGGACCATATTCCACTTATTATAGCGTGAATGAGAGAAACAGATATATTTTTCCATCTCCATCGTTGCTTCTCTACGATTTTGTTAGGCGTGACAAACTCGCTAATCAAACTAAACAAATAAAATACTAAAGATGACACTGTTGCCACAGTTATGCCATATTTAGTTCCGGAAATATCTGTCGGCCAGATTTCTGCTAAGACTGGCTTAGGTTCCTGAGACATGTTTAAAACTTTTATTCCTCGATTCTTACATCGTATCGCCCTATGAGCTCATTAACCTTCGGATGTTTACGACGTTTGCCGCCACCAGTTATTCTCGAACGAAGATTGACGGAAAGGGGCCGGAAATTTGCGATTGCGAAAGTTGTCGAAATTAGTCGCGAAAGTATTCTTTTTCGCGGAAATAACCGTATATGACCGAATCACATTAAAAACACGGGAACCCGAGACAATAGTGTAAAAAGTAGTTCCAGAAAAAAATTATATACTATGTGTAAAAAGTAATTCAAGAAAAAATATATACTGTGTGTAAAAAGTGATTCTAGAAAACACACATATATATATATATAATGTATATAATTACTTTTTGTAACACTATCCCAACACCGGTCGTGTCGCGTCCAATCATATAAAAAAGGTGCAGCATAATTAAAAGTTATTTAACATTAAACTGTACAATAAGGGAATGCATTTAGACCAGAACACAGCTGCAAAAAGAAACCATATTAGATAAACCAATATTGTACATGTTTGATGTTTATTAATCTTTTTATTCTATATTTTACATAAATACGACTAGTTTGGCGTTGCGACGCTCTGAGTAGAAGGCCAACGCACTTAATATTGCAATATAGGATACTTATCATGTATAATATATCAAACACGTCAGCGTCAAAAAGAGAAATATTGGATGATCATTTGGTACAAATAAATAAAAAAACAACAAACAAACGATTGGAAGTTAAGAACTGATATAGCACAATTTATACAATTATTTTATGATGGTGGAATGAATTTCACAACAAAAATTAAACCAAGTCTTTACATAAACCTGGATATTCAACAGAATCTTCGTACAACACATGGATGTTGTATTATACACCTTTTTAAAGTACGATTTTTCCATAGCAACGTATGTTGCATTTCGCGCATGCGTATTCTGCGTAGGGCAAAATCGTATTAACGATAGAATACATTTTAGCGTACTTAAAGGCTTTAAAAGGCGTGTTTTCAAGTTATGTCACCCAAAAAAGAAATTTTGGAATGAATTAAAGCGGTAAGTACTTAAAACGTGAATTGATATTTATAACAGATATACAAAATTATTCAACGACCAAAAGTCCTCTGTTCAAGGGATCATTAGGTGACCTTTTCATCAGTAATTTAAATTAAAACATAAGGGTGTTAAAGATCACATTTTATTGCCCATGTTTTACATAATATTACACAATTGGTATTCCTTTGAAAGTGGATAGGCAAGGCGGGAAGTGTCAAATAGATTGACACGTGACCGGTTTTTATTTGCCAGCTAGTTTACAATATCATTCAGGCGGGTTGTTTTAGTACCATGACATAGTAAATAACTTAAAGCTATGAAAATGATTAATCGTAATTTTAATAACTTTTATTAATACCAATCTCATCAATTCTATTGATTTTGTGAGGCGACAAATAGTGTACGTGACGTGCATTTTCCGTGTGTTACAAGGAACCGGACAAAATTTGTGTTATCCACCACCCATCTTAACTTCTCAAGAGTTTGAAATTATAAATATATATGTGACTTAAATTTTTTTTTGATTAGTCAAGTCGGATAAAGGATAAAATTAGCTAAACTGAAAATGCATTATATCATGTGTTCCGACTTTTCTTTCAGAATGATAATTAACCTCTATTTTAAATGTTATAAAATTTATATAAAAATGTTGTATATTATATGTTATAAAAAAAGTTTTTATATGGACGGTTTCAACAACAATTAAATTGACTTCTTTATTTGCTAATATATTTTTTTTATATATTTCAACATTTTTTTTACAACAATAATCTCAATGTCAGGTCCGTGATCGTAAGGGGGAATTCTTAAACAATCGCCCTTTTCAATGCCTTTTTGGGAAATATTGGCCACAAATTAAAGCTATGAAGGCATCTTTTGTGTTTCTGTTAAAAGCTATCTTATATGATTTTCTAATTTTTCCTTAAACTAACTCGGAATTGTCTATGAATTTCTACTACATTTCTATGTAGAGTATGGCTCTTTTTGCCCTACGCAAATTGCGCATATGCGAAAAAATACTACTTCCGGTCAATTTTTCATAGCAACGGACCGCGTCGAAAAAAGGTCTATATGACCACGGACTTAAATTGCCAATTAAAGTCCGTGATATGACCAAATTGATATTTCATTTTTTCAAAGTTTTCCGATATCTTATTCCACGCAAACAAGCCTTAGGGCTGGAAAAGTGCAGGAGTTGTTTCGGCAATCAATACTTTAATTAAAGCGCGTAAATGTTAATGGGAAAGCAATGAAAACGTCCCTTTTAAGTTATCCTTGTTGTTTTTTTTTTGACAGAACGAACGGTATCTGAATATGTATATGGAATATAAGCCCATTGTTGGCATTTTATCAGTGATGTGGTCAAACTTCTGTCATGGAACTGTGCAAGGGGTCCGGGGGCATGATCCCACGTAAAATAAAAACCTATATCGTCACATATTCATTTTCAAGCAATGCTGGAACGTAGTTTTATTATTTGTAGTATCAATCATTATGTATTATAAGTCTCTGTTTTTACTGCATGAACAAATTGTGTTGCATTGTGTGTCACGTCGAAATGATATATTTAATGCTATTACTTGGACACGTACATAACTTATAATATATCCCGTATTTAATCATCATAAAATGAATTTTCTTTAGTCTTTAATACTCACAGAAAGATAAAAAAGATAGTGTATACGAAATGTCACATCAACAAAATTAATATTAATCTATTATAAAATTAAAATTGACAATCAATAACTAACTTGGGTGAACATTAATAAACTGCTTTAACTAGCCCAAGAATATAATAAAGAATGAAAATCATTTCAAGAAAGTATGTTTGGTATATCTTTTTAATATTTTAACATCTATATCAAGATTTACTTTACAGAAAAAACAACAGAAAAAACAACAATAATACAGCTATATAATGACTGAGATAAGTAAATTTGTGTGACTTTCAATATAGACTGTTCTCTTTTTCCATTGTCGTAGATTGTCTGAGAGGTGAACTGTCTGTTAATCGTTGTATGAATTTAACGTTGTAACGACACTTAATTTGACGACACTCTTGTTCACGGACATGATATGTGTTCTCGGAAACAGGCTGAACATTACGGCGGTTTTTGTCTAGGCCGACATCGTAGAAGGAACAGATGTCTTTCAGTGTACTTGTGTAGTCTCTGGAGTTAGGATGAGAACTGTTGTAAAGTAGTTCTTTGACGTCTCGAAAGACCCGATAACTAGGCTTGCCGAATTTCGATATAAGATGGCAGCCCTTCTGACGCGGATAGTGATTTCTTCTATAACGTCTTGCTCGTAAGATTGTCCAGCATATATCAGCACCACGTTGGCCAACATGAAGCCAACCAAATAATTAAAGGGTCGCATTTTGGAAGATACATCTAGAGCCAGTTCCTTGATTTCGCAATATTGAGGATGGAAATCGTCCCACAGATCTTACGAGACAGTGCAGTTGTCAATCATACCTTGAAGAAATGTCACCCGCACCACCCGACGTCCACCGAGTAGACATATTGCCCAGAAACCTGGCGTCTCTTAAGTATGCCTGATGCGTTCAAACAGACTCTCACGTTTTGATGAATACTTAAAAAGTTTTGGAGATTGGTTACATCCATAAGAAATGAAGCATTTGTAATGTAGTGTATTTAAATGAGGGTCCATCCGCCCGAAAAGCAGGGTCACGGAGCGAAAGTTTCGCTTTCGAGTACGGACTCCGGACATGTGACCAATTATGCCCTTAATTATAATGAAACACATTGGGGATACACACATGCAAGTTTACCTCCCTGTAATGTCCACGTACAGAGTATAAGCCAACGGAATTTTAAGCCGAAAGTAGGTCACTGTACTGCCTTTTAAGCACCTAAACTTACGTGTGACAATACCCTGATAAGTGCAGTTGTTGAGCAAAGGGCTCGTCACCCTCAATATAACCCGGGCCTTAGGACGCATGTGACTTTTCCGTCTTACACGTTTCAGTGGTTCACCTGCCGGTGTCCTGTCCTGTGCCACTCCACGTTGTGCACGTACCGATGGGGAAGGATAGATCAGTGTAATTATAATTATGCTTTACGTAACGTTTGCACGTAACGTTTGCTAATTATTACTCTCTCTCTCTCTCTCTCTCTCTCTCCACAGGTGTTCGGTGCATTGATTGGTCACTACACCCCCACCCCTCTACAACCCTTCAACCTCGCCAAAACCATATAAACTGCAATATTTTTCATTTTTAGTTTTTGAAGTAGGCTTTTAATTCTATTTCCGCCAGTTCCCCCCAAAAATAATAAAAAACGATACATATATATTTAGTAAATATATATGTATCATTTTTTGTGTGTGGGGAATAGGATGTACAGGAAGGTTGTTTAAATTGACGGGTAAAGTGGGGGTATTTATCGACCAACCAACGCGCCGAACACCTGTGATATATACCATATATAAATTAAAATTATTACATAAAATCTTTTCTCCGTCCGAATTTTAGCTTACTCCGTGACTCACTGAATATCTTGACCTATAAAACAAAAGCACGGGACATGATGTGACATTCAAACTCTATGATGGTGTTTTGTTTTGAGGTCAAAATAGCAGGAGGTACATGTATGTTTGTCACACTCGTTCTATCAGTGATCTTCTCGGTACGTTACTTGCACGTCATTCAGAATAAAAGGGCTTTAGCAGAAGATTTGAAGCTCACTTGATCTGCTAAACCAAGGGGGAAAGGGTTCTGTAGCGCGCATGAGCTACTATAGTGCATAATTTATAGATAATTGAAAGCCATGCCATTTGCTTGGCACCATCTACCCTCATCAAGTCTATCTCCTTTATTATCTAGTGTCATAAGGCATACGTACGTTATGGTGCTAATTGCCTGCAGTCCGTTCTCCGTACCTACTCCGTACTGTATCGCCTTAACGGGCCTATAGAGAATGCAGGGTCGCGGTAGGGTACTATAGGCCCCGCGGTCGAGCGTGAGCCCCTAGTAAACAGTGACGGATTGAAAGGCATGTACCCTCATTTAACAGGAATCCTATATCGATTGATTAGTCTACAGGGCATAGCCTGTACCGGAGAATTGATAATCTAAATCTGTTATTCCGTGGCTTGGGTTTGAAGAGTGACTGGTCCAATTAAGGTTATAACGATTTTTTTTCTACTCAAATCTCCAGTATTTGATTGGTCAGAAACTAGATATGCATGTATACTGACCAATGAAAATGCTGAGACTCAGAAAAATTTTTTATAATCTTGAGGCCAGGAAAGAATACGGTGTTACTTAAAACGCGTTCATAATTTATGAAGCACTTTATGAACAGAGTCTTTCAAATAATATTTGACAGGCCCTGAATTAAGTAAAACAGTTCTCCGCAGTTTTATCATTAGCCAGCCATCAATTTAAGCAATGTTTCTGTCAAAGTAAAAAACTACTACCCACTAGATCTATCTCGATTGTTCGAAAAGTTTCTACAGCATACGAAGCGATAGCATTTAGCGACACCATCGTTTTACTTTACGGCAAACAAGTAAATTAGAAATTTTATTGTTTAATGATTATTGGCCAATTACCAATGCATCACAAGATATATTTTGGATAGAAAATATATCAATTGGACAATCAGCTTCTAAGACAATGATTTCTGTAAAAATATTTTCAATAGTTCAAACATAAAGGAAGTGCAGTAGAAGGCGGATACGGCAATACGTCTAAAACTTTAGCAAGTGAGTATCATCTTTGTTACTTCACGGCGATATCAGTACGAAATGCAGTACTATATATGCTGTAACTACGTTTATTTTTCTAAACTTTAATTTTTGATATATTTTAATACATGCTTTTATATGTTTATTTTAATTAGATCTATGATTAGAATTTTATTAACATTTAAATTTTTTTCCATTAAACATAATTTTTAATACTTAGCATGAAATACAGTTAACAAACTCTTCGATATAGATATTTTTAAAATAAGGATAATGTAATCTCTGCAACCAGAAACTCGGTGGCAGTATGTTTCTCAACAACATGATATATGCAGACATTGTAAGGTTTAATTGCCTGTAATGTAAGGAAATATCCTCAAGCTATACTCAACATCACTAAAATTGGTCAGAATTGACACATATTTTATTCACACACCTAAACAACAAAGTTTTTGTGCAAAATAGTTAACATGTCTAGATTTTTGTGTAAAATAGAGCAACATTTTATAAATTTCTGTAAAAAACAACAAATAGTCCATTAAATTTGTGCATGTATGTCTGAAACAATCATCATTTTCTTAATGTTCTTGTTTGTTGTATTGCTAATGAGTTGGACTCATATCGTATAACTTTTTGAATTACTTTCAAAATTAAAGTACTTATCATAATATATTTTTTATTTTAAATGTAGACTGTTTATTGTGCTATCAACGATGATGAGCCAGCAATTTAACATAAGTCAGGTGCGTTCACCGACTCAGGATTTCATTATGATGAACAACAACAACAACTATCTACCTGGAGTATCCCGCCTAAGTGAAGGTTTCCAGATACTATTAGCACCGCTAGGACCACAAACAACAGTACCTGGTGTTGATATCACAACAAGTCCTGTATTAGCTGTCCAAGCAGCTGGGATGAATTGTGCATTAGATTCTACTGGAATAATGACAAATGTTGCTGACAATGTACCTCATAATTCTCAACTAGATTTGACAGGAACTCATTCTTTAGATTCTCAAGTGAAAGATCTGTCTTCTTCTCCAGCGGGTATTGAAGTTGAAATGAACCCACCAGATTTATGTGAACACCAGGGACCTCTCAGTTCAAACTTATCTCAAATTTCTGGTTGGAGTAGCTCATCATATAATATAGGTACTAAGAATCCAAGTGTGAGTAATTTCACATTTACAACACCAACTCAGTCCTATCTACATTCTCCAGCATTAACAGCTACTACCCAATTTCATAACACAAGATTAAGGCCACAGACTTTTGCACCTGGTTGTAATGCCCAGTGGAAACATTCAGTGCCAAGGAAAATGCCATGGTTACCCCATAGCTCTGTGTCCTGCCCTCAAGGTCTTTCAGTATTTACAGGTATAATCTACCTTTTAACTTGCTTCTGATCTTAATCTTAATGATTATTTACGTCTTTTATAACAACTTGCTTCTGATCTTAATCTTAATGATTATTTACGTCTTTTATAACCCAAAAGTTATCTGTACCAACCCACATTTCTCCATACATGTGTCTTTTTAAATTTAAAATGAAGTAAACTTCCAGCAATAGGCAATTGTAAAAGCTGAACTGTTGCAAATGAATTATATACTTTTGATATTTCCTATGTTACTTGCTGTTATGTTTATTTCCCTAGAATAACACACATTTTGTCTTTCTCTATTAATTTACTATCATTAATTGTTATTTCAGACTTTAGCAAAGCTTTATGTGATATTTTTAATGTATGTTAAAATCTCATAATCTCATATAATACAATTATGTGTTTCAGGAATTCAGTCATCAGGGGCATGTTCCATCCCTCTACAAGCACAACACATTGCTGGAACTAGCACTCTTTATTCTCCACAAATGTAAGTTCTTTTCACTAGTCATATTCTTATGATTCATTTGTTGTTTGAACATGGAAGAGTTCTTACATGTCATGTACAGTTGGTTTTTTTTTGCAAGTAAAGCAAGTTTGCTTTGTTTTTATATAGTTCAATATATGGGACAAATAGATCAAAACTAACACAAATTTAAATATCAAAACATGTTTCGCTTTATTAGCTTCGTCAATTGATACATAGTTCAATATACAGCATCAGTTTTTATACCTGCTTATCACTTTGTGTAGGTACCAGCCAGTGGCCTCGTGTAGTGAACTCACTAGGAGACATAAAAGACGGCATACAGTAGACTCTATTGGGTATGTATTCTACTGAACTGTGTAAACTTATACACATTTATTTTAGGTTAAAATTATATTGTAGGTCACTGTCTAAGACACAAAACTCTTGAACATTTACTATAACTGTTCAATTTCAGTATGTTACATTAGAAAATTTATAGAGTTGGATCTCCATAAACATTGAATGTTTTCATTTAAAACTTCATATATCTCTAGATAGTCATAATTGTTAGTGACTTACCAAGACAAATAACTACAATTTTCATCTACAGTGCATTGTATTTTGAACTTGCTTCTATTATACTATTTGAACACTGAGAATAGTTGAGCTTTTGGACCATCTGATAGATTAAAAGTGTTCCCCCCCCCCCCAATTCTCCTATATGACCCAGACTTGTCATGTTGCTGAGTTGATGGTTTTCCTAAAATGATGATAAATGATGTCCTGTGTATCTCGTATCTATTTTGATGACTATCATAATTACAGTTGTATCACCTTGTTTATTAAACCCTAAGCTTAACTACCAAAAACTTTGGTAGAAAGAACAAGATATTTGTTGGAACATGCAGTAAAATTGGCACTGCTTTTTAGAACCATAAATATCATTGTCATTTCTATTGCAGTTTTTGTTCACATTAAAAAATTAACTGAGCATTGTTGTTATGTGTACTTGTAGGGAGGAATGTCCAAACAATAAGATACATTTAACAGAAGATAAAATAGCAAGACACATGAAGGATCTGCGGATACACAACATCTCACCACCACCAAGTTCTGTCTTACAGCCAGGTTCTGTTTTACAACCAGGTACTGTCTTACAGCCAGGTTCTGTTTTACAACCAGGTACTGTCTTACAGCCAGGTTCTGTTTTACAACCAGGTACTGTCTTACAGCCAGGTTCTGTCTTACAGCCAGGTTCTGTTTTACAACCAAGTTCTGTCTTACAGCCAGGTTCTGTTTTACAACCAGGTACTGTCTTACAGCCAGGTTCTGTCTTACAGCCAGGTTCTGTTTTACAACCAGGTACTGTCTTACAGCCAGGTTCTGTCTTACAGCCAGGTTCTGTTTTACAACCAGGTACTGTCTTACAGCCAGGTTCTGTCTTACAGCCAGGTTTGTACCATTCTTTTCTACGTGCATTTGTGTCATGGTTCAGAACTGTTCACTATTTAGGGAAGAAGATGTGTAACCAGCCGGATAACTCAGTCGATAGAGTCACGGTACGGTATTCTGAGTGTCCCGGGTTTGAGCCCCAATCACGCTGCACATTTTTCTCACCCTGTGACATTTGCGCCCAACAGGGGGCAGTGACTCTATATAGCTCAGAGTTTAGTTAACATTGCTAGGAAGCTCTGGAATTTCAATATGGCAGGGGACCAGGAGTATGTCACTTTTCAGAACTGTTCACTATTTAAGGGAGAAGATGTGTAAGCAGCCGCATTGCTCAGTCAGTATAACCCCGGTATGGTATTCAGAGGGTCCCGGGTTTGAGTCCCGGTCAGGCTGCACATTATTCTCACCTTGTGACATTTGTAAGAAATAAAGTAAAAAACCTAATTGTAAAGAACTTGTTAAATATAAAATTATATACATGTATATATATATCACATTAGTTTTGTATTTTAATGACTGAAACAGTTTAATTTGTATCACTTTTAACATTGGTTACATTTTACAGGTGATCATGTGGATACTAGTCAGGGAGGAATACTGTCTGTAGGTGGAGATCCCATGTCTGATACTTGTTACCCAGGACAGAATAATCACAACACTTGTAATAATGAATTTCTGAGACACAGTCAAAGGCAGTGGCATGACTTTAAACTTCTTGAAGAAAAGTATGATTTTACTGTAAAAACTTCTAAAATGAATGAAAAACTTTCCTTTAATACATATGAGCTGCGTCATGACAAAACCAACAAAATGGGTTTGCGACCAGCACGGATCAAGACCAGCCTGCACATCCGCACAGTCTGATCAGGATACATGCTGCTCGCTATCAGTTTCTCAACTTGTTATAGGGTTTGTTAGCGAACAGCATGGATCCTGTTCAGACTGCGCGGACGCGCAGGCTGGTCTGGATCCATGCTGGTCGCAAACGCATTACGTTGGTTTTGTCGTCATGCGGCTCATATTTCATATTCTAACACACATCAAACTTTTTCTTTTTATCTTGTCACTTCTGTTTAATTTATTTTAGTATATGATATAAGGATGGAAATGAATACAAATATGATTTATGTTGTAGAATAGTACTGTATGGTTAATTACTCAGATGCTATGTAATGAATCACACTCCAGGGAACCAGCCTTAATGATTATATAACTGCACATCTGAACTTGAAGTGTGAATGATGCTACATCACACTCAAAATTAAGATACATGTATATATCGTTAATATATTGAATCTGACAACGTCAAGTTGTTGTTTTATGTACCATATACCCTTGTATAAATGCACCCACACCCCAGTAGTTTTGTATTTATTTTACGCAAAGTTTATAAAAGTTTTAAGAGTAAACCTACTGTAACTATGATATAGTGATTGTATATGATTACATAAGTCGATAAATGATTATAGGTTACAGATGATAGATGAAGATACTACATCAGACAATGAAGACACATCAAAACGTGAGCCAGTATTACATATTGTAGATGGTATAAATGTAACGCCAAAGGAAGTTCTTCCACGACATATAATTGATAGAATGTAAGTCATTTAAGCTTGACTGTTTGAAGAATAGGAAGACATATAGACTATACTTGTTAACTTGGGTGTCAGTGTTTGCATGGGTGTGGAATTTCTGTTTAGCTCTTTGTTCCACCGTCACTTTTATTTTAACATTCCATTTATAACTGAACCACATTTTGGTATTACTTTGAAACTTTAAATTCTTTTCCTTGTCCATCAACCCAACTTGCAGACAAGAGTTCAACACTATACACTGTGTCATGTATATTGATATAAATATGCCCTCATTTTAATATAGAATTTCAGGTACGGTTTTGCACAGTCTTTTTAACAGAACCTTTTGTGGAATTGATTTTATATTTTGAATACTATTTCATGTTGCCGCTGTCCTGACTCGTTTTCAAATTGGTTGTCTGCCAGATATAACAATATCTGGATGTAAAAATATAAATTTGGCTGCCCCTGTATATCATTATTAGCGGAGTTTACTGTACTTCAGCTGTTGTACCAAAACATGCTTTAGATGTATTTAGTAAGTTTAAGCCATTTAAGTTTATAAACATAACAGAGCAAAATGTGGTGCATTATTTGAACATGTCAAGGATTAATAACTCTTGATAGTTGATGCAGACTGCATTAATCCAGTTGTCTCCCTTGACATGAATATTTTATTTGAACTTTATATATAGATAAATTTAGAGAGCTATTCCACACACCTGAATCAACTCACTACAGGTTGATTTTACGCAGTCCAACTTGTTCTTGCTAACCGATTTGAGATATATTACTTTGACCATAACTTAACTTGTGGGCAAGAGAACATAAATCAATCTATCTTGGACTTCTATCATAAATACATAAGGTACAAGTACATTGTATTTGGACTTTTGATAATAATGTTAAAATAATCTATAAATATATTTTACAGAAAGAACCCATGTCAGGAGATAGTATTGTGGAGTCCACAGATAGTACCAGATAAAGGAGATGATGATTTGTGTGAAGATAATGACAATAATACTGAACAAACTGACATGATGGAAGCACAATTGTAAGTATTGATTTTCAGGGTACTAACTATAATGTTGCCTCATACCTACAGATTATTTCTTATTAGATACAGATAATGCATTTATTTATTTATTTCACTCATTTTGTACCTGTCACAGTTATTGAGGCATTTCAGTCATCAAGTTCACAGACTGTCATTTTTAGAGAATGATTATAATATTGCTATATACCAACTTTTAAAAGTTTTAAAAAAGGGTCAGTCATACAACGTAGAGGAATAGTACTGAGCACTTGTCCTTTTGTATGAGGTACATGTATATTTAGTTGATTTATGCAAGGATACTCAGTTTTACCAAAAACATTAACACATTATTAATATATAAAGTAGGGTCTGCAAGTCTATGTTAGCACATGCTATATAAAGTAAGGTCTGCAAGTCTATGTTAGCACATGATATATAAAGTAAGGTCTGCAAGTCTATGTTAGCACATGATATATAAAGTAATGTCTGCAAGTCTATGTTAGCACATGATATATAAAGTAAGGTCTGCAAGTCTATGTTAGCACATGATATATAAAGTAAGGTCTGCAAGTCTATGTTAGCACATGATAAATATATAAAGTAAGGTCTGCAAGTCTATGTTAGCACATGATAAATATAGTTAGGTCTTCAAGTCTATGTTAACACATGATAAATATATAAAGTAAGGTCTGCAAGTCTATGTTAGCACATGATATATAAAGTTAGGTCTGCAAGTCTATGTTAGCACATGATATATAAAGTTAGGTCTGCAAGTCTATGTTAGCACATGATATATAAAGTAAGGTCTTCAAGTCTATGTTAACACATGATAAATATATAAAGTAAGGTCTGCAAGTCTATGTTAGCACATGATAAATATATAAAGTAGGGTCTGCAAGTCTATTGTAATATAATTCGCCATGTAGCTATTAGTTATGGTATTAACATAGCAATATTTTATGGACTATTTTATAGATTAATAGAGACTGAAGAATTAAATAGTTTAAATGAAGATGTTTAATATATTTTTTATAACAGTTGTGAGGATAAAGTGTTGGAGGATTCTGGCATGGAAACAGATCCTGATGATGAAGATCTGTAACATGTGCTTAACCCCATCTTGTATGTAAAGATGAAAACTTCAATATAATGTACTGTTCTGATGAAGACTGCAGTATTATATGGAGGTGAAATGTGCAGATGTAAAACACTATATGGAGATGAAAACACTATGTGCAGGTAAATGTGAAAACTACAGAACTATATGGAGATGGAAACAGAAACACTATGTGAAGATTAAAACTGCAACACTATATGGAGATGGAAATACTATGTGCAGATAAACATTGCAACACTGTGTGCTGATGGAAACAGAAACACTGTTTGTGATGTAAATTTAAGAAAACTATGTAAAAGACATAAGCACTATGTGTAGGTAGAAACAGAAACAATCTGTTGGGGGAAACACAAATACTGTGAAAAGATAAAAACTGAAACACTAGGTGAAGCTGTGAAGGTTATTTAAACACTAAAACACTATGTGTATGTAGAAACAGAAACACTCTGTAGGTGAAAACAAAAACACTATGTGATGATAAAAACTGAAACACTAGGTGAAGATAAAAACTGAAACACTATGTGAAGATAAAAACTGAAACACTATGTGATGATAAAAACTGAAACACTATGTGATGATAAAAACTGAAACACTATGTGAAGATAAAAACTGAAACACTAGGTGAAGATAAAAACTGAAACACTATGTGAAGATAAAAACAAAAACACTATGTGAAGATAAAAACTGAAACACTATGTGAAGATAAAAACTGAAACACTAGGTGAAGATAAAAACTGAAACACTTTGTGAGAAACTAGATGAAGGTTTAGATCAGTTGACAATAGTTGCAGTGATTGCAGATGATTCTAGAAGTACTGATTATCATTGTTCTGATGATAATATGATAATATTATCACTGTGTGTGCTGATAAATATAAACATGCTATGTGCATAGTGTGCATATTACATGTGAAGTATTGTACCATTGGAATTTACCTGCTACCAGAAGTAAAGATTATGTGCGTAAAAAATAAACAACATGTGAATTTGTAATCATTGTATGTTGTGGAGATTAAAATTGAAATGACGTGCTGTTAAAAATTTAGAATATTGGACTTATTTATAAGTTACATGCGCTAAAATGAAGGAGAAAGCGTGGCATGTAAATTTAAAAGTAATCAAGTTTGTTTCAGTTATGTTGTTACCTGGAATAGTATAAAAATTGGTGCTAGTGCTGTACACAGTACAACAGGTATTGTCATTATTTAACTTGTCTATTTTGAGGAATAGGTTGAACTATTTTGTTCACTGTTGCATCATCATAGTTGTTGTCTTTGTCGTCATGCAAAACCTTTTTTTTTCAAATATCTAAAAGGGTATTAACACAAAACTTGGAATACTTGCCTATCTGAAATCACAAGGTGCAAAGAGCATTATTATAAAAAATATTTTTTTAGTTATACACCTTTTTTAGCTCACCTGTCACAAAGTGACAGGGTGAGCTTTTGTGATCGCTTTTCGTCCGGCGTCCATCCGTCGTCCGTCCGTAAACTTTTGCTTTAAATGACATCTCCTCATAAACCACTGAGCCAATTTCATCCAAACTTCACAGGAATGTTCCTTTGGTGGTCACCTTTAAAAATTGTTCAAAGAATTTAATTCCATGCAGAACTCTGGTTGCCATGGCAACCGAAAGAAAAATCTTTAAATATCTTCTTTTAAACAACCCTAAGAGCTAGAGCTTAGATATTTGGCATGAAACATCTTCTAGTGAGTGTCTACCAAGTGTGTTCAAATAAAAGCCCTGGGGTCAAAATTGGCCCCGCCCCAGGGGGTCATTGATTTTCCCTATATGCATATAGTAAAAACTAAAAAAATCTTCTTTTAAAGAACCCAAAGATCTAGAGCTAAGATATTTAGCATGAAACATCTTCTAGTGAGTGTCTACCAAGTTTGTTCAAATAAAAGCCCTGGGGTCAAAATTGGCCCCGCCCAAGGGGGTCATAGATTTTCCCTATATGCATATAGTAAAAACTTAAAAAATCTACTTTTAAAGAACCCAAAGAGCTAGAGCTAAGATATTTGGAATGAAACATCTTCTAGTGAGTGTCTACCAAGTTTGTTCAAATAAAAGCCCTGGGGTCAAAATTGGCCCCGCCCAAGGGGGTCATAGATTTTCCCTATATGCATATAGTAAAAACTTAAAAAATCTTCTTTTAAAGAACCCAAAGAGCTAGAGTTAAGATATTGGCATGAAACATCTTCTAGTGAGTGTCTACCAAGTTTGTTCAAATAAAAGCCCTGGGGTCAAAATTGGCCCCGCCCCAGGGGGTCATTGATTTTCCCTATATGCATATAGTAAAAACTTAAACAATCTTCTTTTAAAGAACCAAAAGAGCTAGAGCTAAGATATTTAGCATGAAACATGTTCTAATGGGTGTCTACCAAATTTGTTCAAATAAAAGCCCTGGGGTCAAAATTGGCCCCGCCCAAGGGGGTCATAGATTTTCCCTATATGCATATAGTAAAAACTTAAAAAATCTACTTTTAAAGAACCCAAAGAGCTAGAGCTAAGATATTTGGAATGAAACATCTTCTAGTGAGTGTCTACCAAGTTTGTTCAAATAAAAGCCCTGGGGTCAAAATTGGCCCCGCCCAAGGGGGTCATAGATTTTCCCTATATGCATATAGTAAAAACTTAAAAAATCTTCTTTTAATTAACCCAAAGAGCTAGAGTTAAGATATTGGCATGAAACATCTTCTAGTGAGTGTCTACCAAGTTTGTTCAAATAAAAGCCCTGGGGTCAAAATTGGCCCCGCCCCAGGGGGTCATTGATTTTCCCTATATGCATATAGTAAAAACTTAAACAATCTTCTTTTAAAGAACCAAAAGAGCTAGAGCTAAGATATTTAGCATGAAACATGTTCTAATGGGTGTCTACCAAATTTGTTCAAATAAAAGCCCTGGGGTCAAAATTGGCCCCGCCCCGGGGGTCATTGATTTTCCTTATATGTGTATAGCAAAAACTTAAAAATCTTCTTTGAAAAAACCCAAATAGCTAGAGTTTAGATATTAAGCATGAAACATCTTTAAGTAAATATCTACAAAGTTTGTTCAAATAAAAGCCCGGGGTCAAAACTGGCCCTGCCACAGGGGTGTCATTGTTTTAAACTATATGTGTATAGTAAAAACTTAAAAAATCTTCTTTTACAAAACCCAATGAGCTAGAACTTAGATGTTTAGCATGAAACATCTTCTTATGGGTGTCTACCAAGTCTGTTCAAATAAACAAATAAAAGCCCTTGGGTAAAAAATGGCCCGGGGGGGGGGGCTATATACAGGTGACCGACCTCAGGGCCATCATGGCCCTCTTGTTTACTGATCTTTGTGAAATGGACTTGATAAATACACTGATTTCAAAATATGACAGGCATCAATCTGAAACTTGAAATACTTCATTACTTGTTTATCAAGACTATATGCACTTGCTAGACAAGGATCATTGTTTTGAAAGCAATATTTTAGGAGATTATTAAGCCACTTTTTAACTAAGAACATTTGTAATAATTGATTATTGAGTCATTGTCAGTGGCTTATTTACTTTTTTGTCAGTTTTTTTTTCCACATAATTCATAAATTTGTGACCTTGGCGTTGTAATTGTTTGTTATATTACAGATGCCATATGAGTTGATCATTATGTAATGCACAGGTCAATTGTAACCCCAGCATCTTAACCCTGGGTCAGTTTAGGACATTATGCGGGTGAGCCACGTTTTTACCTTCCATTTTTCCAATAGTTCCAGCCAGGAATTAAGCTCTTAAGGTCTGTAACTAATAAATATACATGATATGCCACAAGTTTTTTAATCAGACCTGTGATTACAACAAAATCACAAAATCAAAATTTTAATACATGTCTACCAGATCTTAATTGTGATTGATAGATAAAAATCTAGATTTGAACAATCTTATTTAAAGTGTATTGAGACTGTTTCTACATAGCTATTGGGGAATATTACCCTTAGTTCAAAGCTTTGGCTATTAGAACAGTGTGGTTTTATTCAGGTGCCTGTTCGTGCGTGAAATAATGCATGGAAGTGCAACTGAGGTCTTCTTCCTCCAGTTAAACTAGTGGCCATATGACCTATTATGGCTGTACAGTGTTGTGACTTAAACCCCAACCCAAATTTGTTTAATACCTTCACTGCCTAATCAATGTGGCGGATTTTAGATGGAAGACATGTCCAACCTGCAGTATATTGGTTTTGGTTTCTTACTGTACCAGCAAGTTTAAGTGTTTACTGTGGTTTTAAAAATCATAAATGCAAAAAAGTCCCCTCTTTTTTGTCGGGAAGGAGGTGCTGAGGTTACTATAAACTTGTGCATAACTGAAATAAACTATTGTGGCTTCTATCAAGTTTTGTTGTGAAAATTTGTGGAATTTCAGGGAATGTTTTGTTATACTTATTATATAGAAATGGTTTTAGGTAACATAGAATATTGAAGCGCTGAAACTTTGCATATTCTGAACTTGTAAAATTGTATTTTACCAGGCAAGACATTGTTAATGTTGCATATCACATGCATACTTCAAAAAACTAGTCAAAGTATGAGTCATTTTCTGTCATGAATTGATCATAGAAGTTTTGTCAAGTTTTGTCACTTTTTCAATTCCAGCACATGAAAAAATGTCAATGTGTTAAATGTACATGTATGACTAACAGAAATCTTTAGATCAATTGACCAGGAAAGATAAAAGAGATTTTATGCTTGAGTTTTTGATATGAATTTTACGTCAGATTGATTTGTAATGTAATCACTCCAGAGTCAGCACAATGAACTTGTAAATGAAAAATATAATTTCATGTAAAAAGTGCTTTCAAAATAATGCTGTATTTATTTGTTACTGTTTACCACTCACAGATCACATGGTTGTTTTTGATTAAATATCTCACTTGCTACTCAATTTTCAGTTTTTAGCTCACCTCTCACAAAGTGACAGGGTGAGCTTTTGTGATCGCTTTTCGTCCGGCGTCTGTCGTCCGTAATTTTTTACTTTAAATGACATCTCCTCATAAACCACTTAGCCAATTTCATCCAAACTTAACAGGAATGTTCCTTTGGTGGTCACCTTTGAAAATTGTTCAAAGAATTTAATTTCACGCAGAACTCTGGTTGCCATGGCAACCAAAAGAAAAAACTTTAAATATCTTCTTTTAAAAAACCCAAAGAGCTAGAGCTTAGATTTTTGGCATGAAACATCTAGTGAGTGTCTACAAAGTTTGTTCAAATAAAAGCCCTTGGGTCAAAATTGGCCCCGCCCTCGGGGACATTGATTTTCCTTATATGTGTATAGCAAAAACTTAAAAAATTTCTTTGAAAAAAACCCGAATAGCTAGAGTTTAGATATTAAGCATGAAACATTTTCTAGTAAGTGTCTTCAAAGATTGTTCAAATAAAAGCCCTGGGGTCAAAACTGCCCCTGCTCCAGGTGTGTCATTGTTTTTAACTATACAGTACGCTCAGCGCGGCTTTTTCAAAACCCGCGTGACACCGCGGATGAGGTTTACCGCGGACGAAAATTTGCTCAGATATTGTCCGCGTTACCCCGCGGACAGAAAATTTTCACCACCGCGGACATAAATCGGCGGCTGAAACCGTTTCCCCCGCGGAACGCAATGGTAAATTGCGGAGGAACGCGGCGGTCAAACACCGGTCAACGCGGTGGAAACCTTAAATTTTAAAAATGAATTAATGTATTTAAACATCAGTATACGTACGTACTGTAACATGTACTGTACATATAACTATATGTAAAATTTGTTTGTTTTCTTTTTGTTGTAATAAAAGTACATGCAGTGTATTTCTTGTTCTTCTTCTTGTTATTGTGTTGGGTAATGTATAATATGTATTCGACATCAAGATAAATCATTGTGTCGCAATTTCATTGTAGTGAGAAACTTTAAGTCAAATAATGAAAAATTCGGCATATGACATTTATGAAAAAGATACTGCAACAATTTATATGCCAGCTTTTGTTTCTTATTTAAAAACTTTGAAAACGTAACCCTCAACAATTTATTCAGGCAATATTCCAGGACGTCTCTTTCAATTGTCAGATGCGTTTTTCTGTTTCTGTTTATTTGCATGTTGATCATAAAGTCTAATATTTTATTTGGAACATTAAAAGAAAGCGTTTATTTCACCAAAATATACATTAAATGATATTCTTGATTTATCTAATTACAGGTGTGAGCGTAATGTATATGTTTTAAAGTTTGTATCAACTGTTGAAGTTTATTTTCATTTTTAGCTCACCTGTCACAAAGTGACAGGGTGAGCTTTTGTGATCGCTTTTCGTCCGGCGTCCGTCCGTCCGTCGTCCGTCCGTCGTCCGTCCGTAAACTTTTGCTTTAAATGACATCTCCTCATAAACCACTGAGCCAATTTCATCCAAACTTCACAGGAATGTTCCTTTGGTGGTCACCTTTAAAAATTGTTCAAAGAATTTAATTCCATGCAGAACTCTGGTTGCCATGGCAACCGAAAGAAAAATCTTTAAATATCTTCTTTTAAACAACCCTAAGAGCTAGAGCTTAGATATTTGGCATGAAACATCTTCTAATGAGTGTCTACCAAGTTTGTTCAAATAAAAGCCCTGGAGTCAAAATTGGCCCCGCCCCGGGGGGTCATTGATTTTCCCTATATGCATATTGTAAAAACTTAAAAAATCTCCTTTTAAAGAACCGTAAGAGCTAGAGCTAAGTTATTTGGCATGGAACATCTTCTAGTGAGTGTCTACCAAGTTTGTTCAAATAAAAGCCCTGGGGTCAAAATTGGCCCCTCCCCGGGGGGTCATTGATTTTCCCTATATGCATATAGTAAAAACTTAAAAAATCTTATTTTAAAGAACTGTAAGAGCTAGAGCTTAGATATTTGGCATGAAACATCTTCTAGTGAATGTCTACCAGGTTTGTTCAAATAAAAGCCCTGGGGTCAAAATTGGCCCCGCCCCAGGGGGTCATTGATTTTCCCTATATGCATATAGTAAAAACTTAAATATCTTCTTTTAAAGAACCCAAAGAGCTAGAGCTAAGATATTTGGCATGAAACATCTTCTAATGAATGTCTACCAAGTTTGTTCAAATAAAAGCCCGTGGGGTCAAAATTGGCCCCGCCCCAGGGGGTCATTGATTTTCCCTATATGCATATAGTAAAAACTTAAAAAATCTTCTTTTAAAGAACTGTAAGAGCTAGAGCTTATATATTTGGCATGAAACATCTTCTAGTGAATGTCTACCAAGTTTGTTCAGATAAAAGCCCTGGGGTCAAAATTGGCCCCGCCCCGGGGGGTCATTGATTTTCCCTATATGCATGTAGTAAAAACTTAAATATCTTCTTTTAAAGAACCGTAAGAGCTAGAGCTTAGATATTTGGCATAAAACATCTTCTAGTGAATGTCTACCAAGTTTGTTCAAATAAAAGCCCTGGGGTCAAAATTGGCCCCGCCCCAGGGGGTCATTGATTTTCCCTATATGCATATAGTAAAAACTTAAAAAATCTTCTTTTAAAGAACTGTAAGAGCTAGAGCTTAGATATTTGGCATGAAACATCTTCTAGTGAATGTCTACCAAGTTTGTTCAAATAAAAACCCTGGGGTTCAAATTGGCCCTGCCCCAGGGGGTCATTGATTTTCCCTATATGCATAAAGTTAAAACTTAAAAAATCTTCTTTTAAAGAACCCAAAGAGCTTGAGCTAAGATATTTGGCATGAAACATTTTCTAGTGAATGTCTACCAAGTTTGTTCAAATAAAAGCATTGGGGCAAAATTGGCCTCGCCTGGGGGGGGGGTCATTGATTTTCCCTATATGCATATAGTAAAAACTTCTAGAGCTAAGATATTTAGCATGAGACATGTTCTTATGGGTTTCTACCAAGTATGTTCAAATAAAAGCCCTGGGGTCAAAACTGGCCCCGCCCCGGGGGTCATTGATTTTCCTTATATGTGTATAGCAAAAACTTAAAAATCTTATTTGAAAAAACCCAAATAGCTAGAGTTTAGATATTAAGCATGAAACATCTTTAAGTAAATATCTACAAAGTTTGTTCAAATAAAAGCCCAGGGGTCAAAACTGGCCCTGCCCGAGGGGTGTCATTATTTTTAACTATATGTGTATAGTAAAAACTTAAAAAATCTTCTTTTAAAAAAAACCCAATGAGCTAGAACTTAGATGTTTTGCATGAAACACTTTTATGGGTGTCTACCAAGTCTGTTCAAATAAACAAATAAAAGCCCTTGGGTAAAAATTGGGCCGTGGGGGGGGGGCTATATACAGGTGAGCGACCTCAGGGCCATCATGGCCCTCTTGTTGTTTTAGTAGTTTGTTTGTTTGTTCTTTTTTATTTTTTTATACCCCCGCACAACAAAGTTGTTAGGGGGGTATACTGGAATCAGCTTGTCCGTCCGTCCGTCCGTCCGGCTGTCCGTCCGCACTACCGAATAGGGATAGGGGGCCATCTAACTGTAAACAGAACAAAAGAGAACAATAGAGTTCATTCCGTAACAATAGAGTAAGGGGCCATTGGCCCTCTATTAAACAATAGAAAATAACAAAAGAAATGGCCCCTTATTCCATTTCGGCCGGACGTCCGTCCGTCCGTCCGGCCGTCCGTCGGTTTTTTCTTGTCCGCCCAATAACTTAAGATTCCTTTGACCCTTAGTCTTCATATTTGGCATGGAGGTTAGTCATGATTAGTAGATGACCCCTATTGATTTTGAGGTCACTAGGTCAAAGGTCAAGGTCACAGGGGCCTTGACTTCAAAAAGCTTGTCCGCCCAATAACTTAAGATTCCTTTGACCTACAGTCGTCATATTTGGCATGGAGGTTAGTCATGATTAGTAGATGACCCCTATTGATTTTGAGGTCACTAGGTCAAAGGTCAAGGTCACAGGGGCCTTGACTTCAAAAAGCTTGTCCGCCCAATAACTTAAGATTCCTTTGACCTACAGTCGTCATATTTGGCATGGAGGTTAGTCATGATTAGTAGATGACCCCTATTGATTTTGAGGTCAAAGGTCAAGGTCACAGGGGCCTTGACTTCAAAAAGCTTGTCCGCCCAATAACTTAAGATTCCTTTGACCTACAGTAGTCATATTTGGCATGGAGGTTAGTCATGATTAGTAGATGACCCCTATTGATTTTGAGGTCACTAGGTCAAAGGTCATGGTCACAGGGGCCTTGACTTCAAAAAGCTTGTCCGCCCAATAACTTAAGATTCCTTTGACCTACAGTCGTCATATTTGGCATGGAGGTTAGTCATGATTAGTAGATGACCCCTATTGATTTTGAGGTCACTAGGTCAAAGGTCAAGGTCACAGGGGCCTTGACTTCAAAAAGCTTGTCCGCCCAATAACTTAAGATTCCTTTGACCCACAGTCGTCATATTTGGCATGGAGGTTAGTCATGATTAGTAGATGACCCCTATTGATTTTGAGGTCACCAGGTCAAAGGTCAAGGTCACAGGGGCCTTGACTTCAAAAAGCTTGTCCGCCCAATAACTTAAGATTCCTTTGACCCACAGTCATCATATTTGGCATGGAGGTTAGTCATGATTAGTAGATGACCCGTATTGACTTTTGAGGTCACCAGGTCAAAGGTCAAGGTCACAGGGGTCTTGACTTCAAAAAGCTTGTCCGCCCTATAACTTAAGATTCCTTTGACCCACAGTCTTCAAATTTGGCATTGAGGTTAGTCGTGATTAGTAGATGACCCCTATTGACTTTGAGGTCACCAGGTCAAAGGTCAAGGTCACAGGGGCCTTTACTTCAAAAAGCTTGTCCGCCCTATAACTTAAGATTCCTATGACCCACAGTCTTCATATTTGGATTGGAGGTTAGTCATGATTAGTAGATGACCCCTATTGATTTTGTGGTCACCAGGTCAAAGGTCAAGGTCACAGGGGCCTTGACTTCAAAAAGCTTGTCCGCCCAATAACTTAAGATTCCTATGACCCACAAGCTTCATATTTGGAATGGAGGTTAGTCATGATTAGTAGATGACCCCTTTTGATTTTGAGGTCACTGGATCAAAGGTCAAGGTCATAGGGACTTTGACTTCAAAAAGTTTGTCCACCCATTAACTTAAGATTCCTTTGACCCACAGTCTTCAAATTTGGCATGGATGTTGATCATGACTATAAGGTGACCCCTATTGATTTTGAGGTCACTGGGTCAAAGTTCAAGGTCACAGGGACCTTGACAAAAAAAAAGCTTTTCTTCTCAATTGCTAAAGAATGTCCTGTCTGCAATGTATTGATTTTGACATTTTCACATTTGAAGCATGTAGAATACATAACTTAGCAATGCACTGGCTTAGTAACCTCAGATTTGGCAGGGAGGTTGTCCTTGCGCTCTAAATGGCCACTGTTGATTCTGACAAAGTGGTATGCGGGGGTATTCACGCCAAGATAGTGGCAGTTCTAGTTGTAGATTGTTTTTGCAGAATTTTGTTAAACTTGACGTTATACTTTTTGTTATTTTATTATGAACAGTATGCATGTACATACATGTATATAAGGCAAACAAGCACATGGCAGTTATTTTCTAAGAAGTTCCATCGACCGATTTTCAAGTAATAAATATTTCATTTTATTTTTATCTTAAGATATTATTGTTCATAGGAATAATAGTATTTGTAGACAACATGTAGTTTAAGTACATACAATTGAATATTAAAAACAACAACAAAAACAGGTACAGCTGTAATTATTTTTATTTCAAATTCCGTTCAAATAATTTAACGTATAATAACATTTAAGGAGACGATTGTGGTCAATTTTCAAGTCATTGTGTAAAAAAGATGAAGTTAAAAAAAATAAAACGTCTATTATTTTTGAAGGTTAATTTATACTGACCAACTGACCATGGCGTTCCCCCGCGGGAAACGGGTGACTGATTTTATCGATGAATGAAGAACGGTCGTCAGAATTTTGTCCGCGGTGGAAACAACTGAACACCGGGGATCGCGGGGAAATTAGGCTTCTCATCGCGGACGAATCCCCGCGTTTGTCCGCGATAACAAAAAATCGTCCGCGGTGGTATCGCGGAAAAAGCAAAACCCGTGGTGAGCGTACTGTATGTGTAAAGAAAAAACTTAAAAAAATCTTCTTTTAAAAAACCCAACGAGCTAGACCTTAGATGTTTGGCATGAAACATCTTCTAATGGGTGTCTACCAAGTTTGTTCAAATAAAAACCCCGGGGTTTAAACTGGCCCCACTCCGGGGGCCTATATACAGGTGAGCGACTTCAGGGCCATGATGGGCCTATTGTTTAATATGCACTGTCATTTATTTGTTCTTTAATACATTTATACAATTTTTCATCCATTCTTAATTGCATAAACACTCTGATTTGTACTAATATTTCATTCCTTCACTAATGAATTAATTCATTTCATTCATTTGTTCACTCATAAATTCATTTCATTCATTTGTTCACTCATTGATTCATTCCATTCATTTGTTCACTCATTAATTAATTTCATTCATTTGTTCATTCACTAATTCACTTCATTCATTTGTTCACTCATTAATTTGTTCACTCATTAATTCATTTCATTCATTTGTTCACTCATTAATTCATTTGTTCATTTCATTCATTTGTTCATTCACTAATTCACTTCATTCATTTGTTCACTCATTAATTAATTTCATTCATCTGTTCACTCATTTATCCATTCATTATTCAACTGGCTATTTCACTCATTGTATCATCACATATTTTATTGCCTATTTTATTCATTAATTCATTATTTCATTCATTACACTAGTCACTCATTTATTCATTCATTTACTCATTTATCTTCCATTCAATCATTTCACATGTATTTACTTATTGATTATTTTTTTATTTCATACATTTTCATTTGATCATAGAATAACAAGGAGTTTTAATGACATTAAATTATGTAATATGTCGATAGTTTTTAATCATGACACAGAGTCTGGTTGTGTATCTATTACAAAACATACATTACAATGTGACTGCCCACATAGGACATATTCTTTTCCTGTACGTAGTTTGATAATATAGAAGTCAAAAAGCCTGCTAAATCTCAGGTCAGGGTTACCTTATGTAGATGTGCTCCATTTCTGTCTAAACTTCAATTAATTTTACTTCAAGTTTAATTACAAGAATGATAGGATTAAAATAGTTATTCATTTCGTCTTATAACAAACACAAGCTACATGAATTTACGAATTAATGAATTTACATGAACAAAGATACACGGTTGTATGATTTCAGCAATTTCAAACATTTGAGTCTTAGTTGTATTTTAAAGTTGTGTGGATTTTTTTCTGTTGCTAACTTTTGTATATTTTCAAAAAAAATTGGTAGTTTACGTATTTTTTTTTAGATTTACACAATTTGTTAGATTTTTACCTTTTTTTGGTTTCACAGTTTTAGCAGGTTTATGATATTGATCTCAAATATAACAATCTCTGGTAGCACTTCTAGCATCGAGTAGTCAACTCTCGTATACATCTTTAAAGTGCCTATACTGGCTTTAGTGCAATATTGGTCAAATCATCTTTTACTAAATTAATGTTTAATGAAATTGAGAAAATAAAGATTTGAAAAAGTGACTTTTGTTTGTTTACTTATATACTCTATAAGCTTACAAGAATCAGAGATTTGGACTGAGCTTTTAGAAGGGGACTGATGATGTTTAACTTCTCAGAAAGTACTGCTCTTTAGTATTGAACTCTGTGTGTGACTTTCTCAAGGTTGCATTCCTCTATGCTGTGTTTATTTTGACTGCTTCATCACATCCAAAGGTCACCAGAGTGCAAACACACTAGAATTAGACGAGGGGAAGTGATAGCTAACAATACTGGACTGGGGGAACTAATTTTATGCTATCTAGCTAAGTACATGTATATATAATATCAACTTGTGGATAGTGTGGTGTTTGGGAAAAAAAACGGCAGATAATTTGCTCTGTTGGTATTCATTCAGTCAGTCAGATTAAGGTTAATTTGTGACAAGAAGAGTAGTAGCAACTTAAATGTTAATTTGTGAGAACATCTGCCTGCCTGACCTTGAGTCAGTTACATGTAGTAGTACCAGCTTCTTGATTTATTAATTATACATGTAATTGCTGTGTTTTACCGCGAGACATGTGTAATATTTACATTCAGGGACAACATATCATAAGCGAACGTTTCATATTTTTGTGCCAAATTTGACAAATATGACTATAAATATGCCAAATGTCACACCTTTATGAAGATTCGTTAAAACATAAACATGCTCAAAGGAACTTGTCTGAAAGTTGAGCACTATTGCCTATCCAAATTTATTTTTATCAATCAATCGATCGATTGTTTGATTACGCGGGAGAAAAATATGAAACGCTAGCTATAACTGTCGCATTCATACTAAAAGTAAAATCGATGTTAAACATTATAAAATTGGGAAAATGAAACACCTGTCAATTTAAGTGTAAAGTTTTGAAAGAACAACGCTTCTAGTATAAAGCACATAAATATACCAATCACCGCCCGATTTTATTTTTTGCTCAATTTTTTTTGTTGGGTTCTAGTCACACCGGTACTATAAAGGTACTATTGTGGCGATTTTCCAGCTTTACCTCAGGAACACTTGGACCGTGAAACAAGCTGGCACCTCCGAAGTTCCATAAACTGGCTGGAAATGCTTCCTCACAAGATTGTTAAAATGAGATATAATCTAGTTTCAATCATTTTATTATAATTATGACTGTAGAATGCATTGATAATCTTGTTTTAAACTCATGTACACACAACGCCAGAATGAAGGCTGAAGATAAAATTGATTGTCAATTTGATTTCGCAATTTTTCAGGAAGTGAAAAAATTGAATTCTTATCTGATTCTACAAACTTGTGTTATTTTTTACTTACATGCATGTACTCTTCAGTCTACCCCAAATATGACGCAGGTGTATCTTTTCTTATTTGACCGCGTTTAGAATATAGGTAATGGCATTCATTGGGTTTATTACTACAGTGTACTGTGCTTGAGGCAGTCCCTAATGGCTCGTCCAGGTCTTACCGGATTTAGTCAATTAACTTCTTTTCCAGCATGTACATGTGCATTACATTTATAAGACAACAATTATCGTAAATTTGGGAAAAGTAGAAATCCCTACTGCTAAAAAAATAAAATAAAGAAATCAGCAACATTCGATTGAGCATGTTAATGAGAGATACACCTCATTACAATAAGAAAACGATTAATATTTTTGCATTGTTACAACCCGTCTCTTTACTACTCTTCAGAAACGTCAAGACACGTACGTCCGGATACACGTTAAAATCTTCAGCTACAAGCCTAAAAGCGGTTTATGAGCTTTTTATCATTATGCAGGTGAAAAATATATTGACATCTTGTTACAAGTTGTGTGTTATATGGTGAAAGTTGTGTTTTGAACTGACTTCAAGATCCTTCTTTTTTGATTTCATTTCGCTCTCCGTTTTGGCCGCTGTAAATGCCCAAGATTTGTCTTGGAAAAAAAAAACATTTAGATGTGCCATGCAGTATTACATGATTAAAAAAAAATCACATAAACTATTAATCAAACATTCGTAGCTAGCTACAAACTTATATGATTTCAAACTGTAAATGAATGAGTTATATTAATTTATTATATCTTCTATCAAGAATTACAAGTTATAATTCAAAAGAGGTTAATAAAGTTGTCAGAAAAGTTAAAAGATATATGAGAGCGTAAAACCTATTTTCAATCAGACAGTTTTGACAATCTCATTTCCCAAGTGCCAAAACCGTTTGCAAAATTCTAATAACGACTGCATGTTTTCATTATCCGATTATTGTAATTTTAAACAAAGTCAAGAGTTAATGGGGAAAGTACAAATACGAGAATCGATCAAGCAAAACAGAATGGAGAAGAATATTGAAGGCTTGGTTGTAGCTCATAGATTCATAAGCATACAGATTGATTTGTAACAGCATAAACATTTTATACTCACAATTTGAAATGAAATATATACCTCAGAAAAATGTACTTTTATCTACGGAAAAGTACATGTTATATTTCGTTTTGTTATAGTTATAACTAAGCGTATTTTATCAACAATAACCTATCTGTTAATTGTCAACACATGTATATATTTAAGCAGAAGATAAATATGGCAGTACATTGTATTTTAGTATTAAACGAATAAAAGTCAAATGAATTAATGTGACGGAGATTTCGAGTACAGCCTTTTACATCTCATACTTCAATACTGATAACATTTATAAACCGGAAAATATGTAATAAACGTTTCTGACAACACAGATATTTCAAAGAACTAATTTAAATTTGGAAGTTCTGACTTTATTTGCGAAATACACTAAAACCTTATTAACACATTATTCCCCATTCAACATTTACTATTCAACATGTATTTTACATATAAAACATGGTAGTTATTCCAGTAAGCAGTTTTTTCATTTTTGCTCTTTTTGAAATTCTAAAAAAGCAAGTAAAGAAATGCAGAAAACATATTGCATTAAGTCTTGAAAATGTATTATTTTAAACGTACGCAGTCTATAGATTGGAATTATACCAAGCATGGACTTAAAGTGAAAACCTCGTCAAAACTATCAGCTATCACCCATCAATTATGACAAGTTGTTACACGATCATATTGGAAACAATTGTAAAAAGATTTATAAAGCTGCCACAGAAGATGCAAGATATACGAACGCCTAAAACTATTTTACTTTTAGACAGTTTTGACAACCCATTTCACGTGTGCCAAAACATTTCGTAAATTCATACAAACCGTGGCATATATTTAAAAAAAGCATTGCTATGTAAAACACTGTTTAAATGGGAATCATCTATTGAGTACCGCGTTAACGGAAGGAAATGAAATACTGCAGACTAATTTTCAGTTTTCGCTCAGGAAAGATGATTGAAATCAGTGTTTAATTCCAGAGCATTTATTCATTATTTAATCGTTCATAGTTCATGTACTCTAGCATCAACATCATCGTATTTAGAATGTGTATTTGAACGATGTATACTACCCATCTTGTTTCAGTCAAATCTTAAATAAGTTAGCAACTGTTGCTTCACATTAATTAATAACTTATCATTAAATTAACTTGATATGGATAAGAAATAACAATAATGTGGGTATAACATCTTAAGACTTTATATTACAGACAATCTGGAAGAATGTATAAATCAGTATATAATACATGTATATCACAAACAGACACTGTATCGCGAATCAACAAGACGACTATGAACATAACACAAATGCCAAAAGCGTTCAATTATAACTACTATTTATTGTTTTTAGACTTTGATGTTTGCAAAAATAACAAAAAAGTGTATGTTCATTATATTTTAGTAGGAAGTACATATAAATTATTAGATAAAAGTCTGCTCCTATTTAAAAAAAATTTTTTTTTCAGTCCAAACCTTCAAATTTTAAGTATTAACTGAATTTACAACAACAACAACAACAACACTTATAATTATTATCGTGTATTTTATGAAAGTATTTATAAGTTTTTACAACATTACAAGCAAACATATGTTTTCGTTATCATTTAGTTTGGTAAACTTAATTTGTGGGAGATGTATATGGAAGATAAATATGAAATCGAAAAGTATAAAATAAAGTATCAGGTAATAATAATCATTTTCATATTTTGATTATGTGATTATGTCTGTGCAAGCGTCATAAAGAATGAAATATTTCGTAAACCAGCATTTGTGTAAGGTCCAGAAAGTTACTGACAACATCTTATTACATGGACTTAGACATATTGATCAAGGCGAATAATTCATTACCGACAACCAATTATGGTAACAACCTCCAGAACTGACCCGTCTTTTCTTACATCATCTTTTAATTAGCTTGTACGTCAACAGTGGAAAGACGGGAGCGACAGTATAAATTGAATTGCTAATTACATGTAACATGCTAAGGGCATCAGTCTAGTGTACGAGGGAAGTTCATTTCATGTCATTAGAGCTCTTCAAGGCACGTTACAAGACACAATTTTAACTTGTTACTTCAACCTTTTAAAGTATTCTTTTTTAGCAGAAAATAATTTTGTAGTCTTGAAATCCATTTTGTGATGGCATTAAAATTGGCCTGTTGGGCACGAGCACTCTATGTTGTGGCTTGATTTGAAATTACAATGTACACTATTGGCATTGAAAGGATGTAGTTCCTGGCATACGAACGGTGTATAAACAGTGTATACATGTCTCGAGAAAAACAAAGATAGGAAGGAAATTAGGCACTTACTTTGCATGTTTTTTTTTAACTTTCTATTGCGTGCTAGTTAGTACAAAAACTACCGAACAGAAACTTCACACAAAATGGTTGCATTATAGTTCAATCAGCATTTCAAGTGGTTTAACAGTTGATAGTGAATTTGTCTTCACATTGCGTGCTTATGCGCGCGTATGCGCACGCGCACGTTTGTGTGCGTGTATGTGCGTGCGTGCTTGCGTGCGTGTGTGATTCTACTTTTTCTTATTTTCAATTGATGATACCATTTATACCTACAAAATTTGCTCATACCGGTATTTTATAACTAATCTTGCATTCGTTTGCCGGAATGATTGTGTTGTAAATTTTGTGGAAAGTTCGTACAATGTTTGAAAACGGGGTTGAAAAATAGGTCAAAGCTTCGAGCTAAAAGAAACATTGATAGCATCATTTCTTATTAATCATATAACTAAAGAATCGTTCAGAAACTGTCTTGTGATTTTCATAAAAGTCCATCTGAGGTCATAAATAAGATCAAATAACAGATAAATCTTGTATGCTTTCTAGAGTACGCAATTTAATTGGGTTTTCATCAAACTTGATAAATGTTTGTCTTTATTATTTTATCTCGAAAATTGAAAATATGGTTTGTCTTGGGTTGAACAGTCGGATGCTAAGTCAAATCAATGAAATCATGTTAAGACTCTGGACAGCTATTTTCTTATAGAACTTACTCAAAATGACTGCATTGGTGATTGTAGAATAATTTTGAATATATATCGTCAGACATTTCCTGTCAAATCCTGCCCATTCCTAATGATCTTTCTTTCAGAGCAAAACGAACCCAAAATCCTATGCACTGGCACAAATTTAAACAATTTGGTAACACAATTGTTTCACTTATTCATTCTGCTAAGCGAATACCATATAAAGGAACTGACAGATTCACTCACATCTGATAACACGTTACAAAAAGACCGGTGGAGAGTTATCAAATCATTTATATCATCGACTAAAATACAAATCATTCCCGCACTGACATGTCCAGACTCTAACAGACTGATATTTGATAATAAATCAAGATCTGATACACTATCAGTCCTCTCTTGATAATTCTAATCAGGAATCTCCTGAAGATTTTTACGAACAGCCTGTTCGCACACTCATTTCAATCACTGTTACACCTCGAGATTTCGAGGATGCTATCAATACTCTTAACACCAACAAACCGTCAGGGCCTGATGAAATTAGCAATCGGATCTTGTGTGAAACGGCTTCCGCAATTAAATATCCACTTTGCCCCCTGTTCAATCATTCCATAATCTTTGAAAGATGCTAATGTTTGCCCAATTTTTAAGAAAGGTGACCCTTCTCTAACAAACATCTATTGTCCTATATCACTTCTTTGTTGTATAGAAAAGTTCTTTATTTTATTTAAGTATATCGTTAATTTTCTTCATAATTATGACTTTATATCTCCCCTTCAATCTGGTTTCAAACCCAATGATTTAACTGTGAATCAACTGACTTTTCTTAACAATTCTTTTTGTAAGGCACTTGATGATGGTCTTGAGATACGCGTCGTGTTCTTCGACATAAGCAAGGCTTTCGATAAAGTGTGACACAAAGTCTCCTGCTTAAGTTACAAGGAGCTGGTATTCAAGGATCTCTTCTTGATTGGTTTTCAAACTTTCTTTCAAATAGACGTCAATCTGTGGTTCCTCCTGGTGCTAAATCTGATTGGTCTTCTACCAAAGCTGGAGTCCCTCAAGATTCGATTATGAGTCCACTTCTTTTTTTAGTTTATATAAATGATATTGTTGTAGACCTACGGTCTTGTGTTAATCTTTTCGCTGATGATACCAGCCTTTTTTTAATCGTCGATCATCTATTACCTGCATCTGAGACTCTTCAAAGTGATATAAACAAAATTTCTTTATCGGCTGATAAATGGCTGGTCCAGTTCAATCTTTCTAAATCTGAAACTATGACAATCACACGTAAATCATCTAAACCTTTTCATCCACATCTTTGCAAAACGAAATAATATCTGCAGTTTCTTCTCACTACACCTAGGTTTACATTTTTCTGATGATGGTTCTTGGCATATATAAAGGAAAGAGCTTTGAAACGTTTAAATATCATGCGTAGACTTTCAACTTGATCGTAGATCTCTAGAAATTCTCTATCTGTCTTACATCAGATCTACATGTATTTTAGAATACGCCGATGTTGTCTTCATAAATTGTGCTAGAAAATATATCTTGATAAAATCCAATAAGAAGCTTCTAGAATTGTCTGTGGTGCCAGAAGTGCCTTGAGAACCTTTAGTTTATACGAAGGAAACACAAATTCATTCTCCTTTACAAAATGAAAAAAAGACTCTCCCCAAACTACTTACCATCTCTTGTCCCCCCCCCCTTCAGTAGGTGAGACTTCAAGATACAATCTTCGCAACTCAAACAATAATAACGGTAAACCTTTTCAGCATTGTATGTCATGTTACTAATGATTGCTTGTAAAATATGTTTGTATGAAAATGTTTGAAATAAAAATCACATATTTTTTTGTTCAACAATTTCTAACTACAAAATAGTATCAATATGAATCTATTCATTAATTTTTTTCTGAAACTTCAAAAAATCGCTAATGTTTTCAGTTTCAATTACTAATAACCCTGTAATACAACAAATTTTATGTTGAAACTTAAAACATATTATAGCAATATTTCCTATCTAATTTATTTCAACTCTATATTTTTTTACTTTTAGCTCTGAATTGACATCCTTGCCTTCCTCATCTTTCTACATTCATTATCAATAAAATGTTTTTCATGATATAATATTTCGAAGATGAAATTTACCGCCAAATTTACAGTAATGAGATTTATGTTAGGAAATGACCTCTATAAGCATTGTATGCTTTCGGGTCTGATCCTTTTCAGCATTGTATGTCATGTTACTAATGATTGCTTGTAAAATATGTTGGTATGAAAATGTTTGAAATAAAAATATGTTTAGACTAAATACTAATGTTCTTTTGATTGAATTTTCGATCAAACTTTGTCAAATGTTGATCAATTGATATCTTCGACAGATTTGCCCTAAAAATCTTCAAATTGGTAAATTCCATAGATCAAAGAAAATCTTGATCTTCCTTTTGTCATAGATTTATGCTCGCAATCTATTAATTGGGCATAAGGTATAAATGAAACATTATATCGTGCACGTACCCTCCTTGTTTCATTCGGACAAAATAGTACAAGAAAAGCATTGATGCAAAGCATTAAAGGGCGTCTGGGCAAGAAATGCAGCAAGTGAAGATGAACTAGTAGACATCTGATGACCAGATATTCTTATAAACTTTTCAATGGTTAATTTTGTTTACAAGAATTGTGTATCCTTTATGAATGGGCAGACAAAAGACAATGTTCATCATGAACTTTGGTAGGCATGCTAGAGATTAGAATATTAAATGTTTTCCCACAGGAACTTGAAATTCTACCAATATTAACGATAATATCCAAACATACAGGTCTATTATATCCAAAATATACCCCATATGGTATAAGTTTATTTATATTATATAGGGGGTATTTTTGGATATTATCATTCATATTGGTTATTTGATAGAATTTCAAGTTCATGTGGTATTTTCTTTGGAACATACAAAATAGTAGTCAAAATAAACAGTCTGTTAATTGATTAATTGGTATTTTAATGAATTACTTCAAAAACCTCGTCTGACCCACCAGTGTGTTAACATTCCTATCAATAAACCCATAATAACTCATGTTTAAATTACAGACGAAAGTTTCTGTTGTTAAAATGTCACAATATTCAGCAATGAACATTTCACTCAAACTACGATAAAATCGATTGCATTCAAACAAAAAAATACAATATTCACGGTAAAAATGTCATAAGTGCAATCAGGGCCGTAAAAAAGAAAGCCGGAGAGACGTACGGAAAAGAAAATTTCAAAATGATAATACTGTGATATTACAATTCGTAAAAATGGCCTACTTAAATTTTTTTCTATAGATTCATAAAGAGTGCAATTAATTGTTTGAATATGTTTGCATTTCATTTCTTTCAAAATTCTGCAGTGCGTTATTTATTACCACAGCACAAGACGAATGACCGTTTCGTTAAACTAAAACTACTTCTATAAATAGATTTTCGGACTTTCACAATGTTAAGGTCATCATTCTATTTATAGGTACATTAGTAACTTACATAATAACCCAGATGATCAATAAAAAACCGAAGAGCGCGATTAATTGACGGATAAGATCGTTTCATTTGAATATGTTTGCAGTGCGAAATTCTCCAGTTCGCAATTCATTGTACATATCGCGACATGTCATTTTTGTCATACCAATCGGAATCATCGGCTATTATAACAGACGAAAAGGCTCGAGAAGTTGCAATTGCCCTTTCTCATTCGATAAAGGGCGTCGCGCTTCGGCGCAGACGCCAATTATAATCAAAGCACTGAATGTACTGATGGGTAGCTATGACAGAATGTTTCAGACTTATAGTTTCTTTTCTTTTTGCTTAAAATGTGCTGTTATTTCAATTATTACCAAAATAAGAAGATATGCACATTGCGCCATTTATCCTTACTGTTGTGTTCAACCATTCATATATATGGTTACTATGGTTGACTATTCATTTTGTTAATATTCCAGAACATTTCATTGAGGTCTACATTCGGACTGTTAATCATGCAAATTTTGAAAAACCTAAACTGCCATTTAAATTACATACCAGCAAGTATGACGACTGTTCATTATAAGATCACAATACCATTTTAAAACTGACGGTTCCTTATCAAAATATTCTGGGACTGTTCATCATAAATACTTTATGTCATTTTGATATCATTGAATGATAATAACAACTGCAAGTTATGCAACATTTTTATTGAACATAAAAATTATACATATTTACATGTACCATAATTGAGATCAATAACATACTGTCTTGTGATGAGTATTAATATTCATGCTCTACGGACAGAAAGTTGTCTTCTCCCGAAGCAAATCTCGAATAAAATCACGTTTCAGAACGTTATTCCCATTTCATTACTCGTCGCTGACTTTGACGGCTTCGGATAATATTAAAAAATACATCTCTGCAAAGCTTATTCAAAATTGAATCAACCTAAGGAAGTTATATCTTCTTTATGGTAGTTAATCGACAGATTCTACATGTATTTTCAAACCTCACTAGCTTGAAATATATACTGCGGAAAATCTGTTGTTAACAGGGTGTGCGGTTATTACGTAGGGGTTTCCCTGTCAACCATTTCCCGCAAATAGATGAGAACATCGAAGCGTCAGTGCTATAAATGGTGTTATAAAAAGTGTGTTTTGGAATATTTGAATGTTTCTATTGGGATTAAAATGAGCGTAAATAACTAAACAACTGGTTGTATAAATCCCTGACCTGTCTAATTCTAATTATGAGATTAGTGGATATATTAAGACTTTCACTACAAAATATTCCTAAACGAAAAGAGCACATGTTTTAATTTATTCCTATACAAATAAAAGATCAGAGAAGGGATCTGTCAATTGCCAGACATATTTTTAAAAGATACTTTTATGTTAAAAGTTTGATTAATGAATTATGTAAGATGAAAATATAAGTATTGCTTTTTTTATTTTGCTAATGTAAAATGTAATCTTGTGCTGAAATTTTGTCGGAGGGTCCTTACGGGTTTTGTAGTTAAATAGTTTTTTTTCGGCGATACATGGTTTTCAAACTATATGTTCATCACCATCAGTGAATTTTTAGTTAAATGTATGCAAAATATTTACTAACAGCTATATGATATAGCCGTTTATGAGAGTTTTCCGCATACAGCCTCCTATGGTGTACTAATAAGTTAGTTTTCCTTAGTTATCCCATGTCTCTGATGTAAGCGACAGATTTCCATTATTTGTCTTTAAAAAATATTAAGGACTATTAATGGTTTATAACAACAAAAGAACATGCATGATATTGAGACTACGGTGTTGCAACGTTCTAGTTAATGACCCGTTATAAACAGTTGGTCGTTGCGTAGTAATTGGAAAATTGTTATCAAAAATAATAAAGAGTATTTGCCACCTAATTAAAGTATATACTTATAAATTTTCATTTATGCTTTTTGTTAAAAAATTATTGATTAAGTTATTATGTTGAAGGGCTTTCAAACCAGAACTATTTATGACCAACGTATGACTAAACCTGATTACCGCCGCAGTATGACGTCACGGAGTAGTGATTTTGAAAAAATAAACAAACAAAAATCAAGAATTTTTCAGAGAATTATTATCTTTACAAATTGCAGATATGAAGTGAAAGAATGAAAATATTTTCATATTGTAAATGTCTGTGATGACTGATGAGTCAGCTTAAAAAAAATCAAGGTACTATTTTTGACCTGATTACCGTTGCAGTAAGATTTGACGAATGGTATTAACATTGGGGAGGCATAGCCTCCCCAAAAATGTTTAAAAATAATTTACCTCGAACTTTGTTTCAAAATTATTTACAAAATTCGGGACTCAAACACATACCGGTAGATGAGAAAGATAGTCAAAATACCTTGCAACATCACATATTTGATCTATACTCCTATGTTAATTTTTATTTTCAGTCTTAAAATTTCACTTTACAATGTTTAACGTAATGTAAGTAAAGATTATTGTTAATGTTAATTATTGCGATTATTTGTATTTTATCATGTTTATAATATGTTTATGATATTACAATTAAATTATATACATGTAAGTAAGATGTTGTTTAAGCAATGGCAGTAAGCCAATCTGATTAAAATCAGCTCCGATTTTAGATTTGACCGTGACCAAATACGAAGTCATTTCTGATGATCTTTCACATAGCTTATCATCGGCGAGCTTTCTTAAAGCAATGCGATTTCTAATTTTAACCATGGGAAACCGATTCTGAGTAGGTAATTTTCACTATTTCGAGAATAAACATGGCGTTGTCCATATAGCCGACAGGTAAACTGGCCCATTAAAATTGACTCTATTTTTCAAGTAAATTTGTTAGAAATTACCTAAAACATTTTTTCTAACAAACAATCAACAATGTGTCTTCTAATGCCTATATGTAAAAACCGGTTTGATTGTATGGCTAAAAAAATAGCCTTTTCGGGTAATCCGAATTATTAAGAAGGCGAAAACATATACGGTCGTCAGAAAAAAATAAGTAGATGAACTTAAGTAGATAACAATATCTGGCAAAGTTAGTCAAAAGGATTCACTTCATCCCTACAGATCAAGTGAATCCTTTGAATGAGGAGTACATAACTCTATTTATAATGAGAATTAAGTAATTCATTTTGAATTAAGTAATTCATTTGTGATACTAATTAATAATTGGTGATATGATACATATTGATAACATTATCATTTATTTAATTTGTAATCGAACAATTTCACTAAGTCGAGTTCCCCTCTACAATATGGGCACTTTTCAACCCGTTCGTAACAAACTGTACATGTGTGGTTACGACATTTACACATCACAAACTTTTCTCTCTTAAACGTGCAAATATTGCATTCTTCTCCTTCATTATTCAACACGTTTCGGCGTTGAATTACTGAAATTTTCTTATTCATTTCAGGTAATAATTCTTGAATTTCTTTGAATGAGTTTTTTGCCATCCTCACTCAGTAACGAAAGGAAATACAGGGATATATATTGTAGGCATAGAGTTAGATGGATGTCGTATGATATATCTTTTTGCATTTTCAGAATAAAAAAAATAATCATAAAAGGCATTGTTTTCCCTACAACTATCACATTTTTTGTTAAGAAATCTACGAGATCAAATGTTAATTATCAAAAAACTGAAATAGAATAAAAACCAGATGTATCCATAGTCGAAATATGAGTACAAAATGTGAAAAATGTAAACTTTAATGTTATATTCATTCGTAACTTTTCGGTGATTTCCGTGTAACACACGTAACAACCAGCAGTACACGGCTATCGGATTACGGAAACGTATAGCCACCATCCCTATATGATATATATCAAATGACTTTTTTTACAGTTTTATAGTATGTTTGTTATATAGCCCATTTCACTACGATTTCTCACGTAAATTACCGAAGTGCTACGATCAGATTCCGAGCATATAATCAACTGACCAATCAAATGCTGGTGGATGCATGTACAATCTATTACTAATAATAGTAACATAAAAGTAAACAAAGGAAATTTACATGGCGGATTCTTATCACAAAGTTGAAATATTTCGAGAAATATGCCGTTATACTGCATAGTTAACTCATTGACGATAATGCATCAGTTTTAACTTCTCTCCTATACCTAACGCCACGATAACGAGTCGATATCGACTTTACACCTGTCCTGTTTACTTCCCGGTCGCCACGTTGTAGCGTCGTAAATCATTGGTTGTTTTCAAGGTATTCCCCGAGAATATTTAAATATTAGCCAATCAGAAATCGTCAGTACTTGAACTTGCGTTTTGAGAACGATGCGGAGGTTAATCCATTGGATTCTGATAATGAAATGTTTAATTTTGACATCAGAAAGTAGTTTAAAAAATGAAAGTAGGGATTTTGACTGAAGGGGATTATGTCCGTACACCAAAATGAAAGTGTGTGTAGGGGTTTTCAAGAAGAATAAGCATTTTTTAATTCAATAAACACTCGCTCGTCAGCCGCTTAATATCGTAAATATAAACAAAACATGTACACTCGAGAACCAGTATTTCATTGGTCAAACATATTAGCACTTTACCTCCCACGTGATGCGTGTCTACGAATGTTTCCGATAAATTACGAAGGGCTGGTGAAATGGGCTATACAAATTGATTTGAGGAAAGAATTACATATTTAAAAATATGTAAGTGTTTTATGTGTTCATTTTGTTAAAAAGTTAAAAGTAGTTGCATTATAAGATAAAAAACGTACGAAAGATTACAAAAGATACGTATTATATATGATTAACAATATTACTTGATTTAATTGCTTCCTTTATCAAATACAAATGTTTGACTTTTCTCGTGTCACACATCATATAAGAAGAAATATCGCTTGCGCTTTGGGATCTATGTTCCTATAATAACATCAACTGGTCGAATATTCCTTTTTATATAATATTTATCATGTATCATCCTCTGTACATACATTTAAAATGGTAAATTTGTCAGTAGTTATCGTTTTAAGCTATATATATTATATATCTTACAAAAATATAATGGTTTCTATGATAACTAATTTACATCAGGTACTACTTCACTAGCTTATTGTATGCTTATTAACATATTATCAAATATAAATTGTAAAATATGTTATATTATATTTTATAATGATAGGGGTATGCGAATAAAAAACCTCAATATATAAAACTAATACATATAAATGAACAGAAAAAATGTTACATAAATTTGAATCCGGCAATATAAACAGCACATTGAGTAAATGATATATATTCAATGTAAATATTGTCAAATATATATCGTGTGTAAAATTAATTGTCTTAAATTCTGTTTTCACCAACATGCAGGGGCTATACGTTTCCGTCATCGGATATACATGTATTTCTTTCATTTTAACAAATAAATACAGATGCTTGAAATCATTGAACAATTTAATTTATATATAAATCGAAAGAAGGAATGACAAACCTGTTGATTAGAATTGAATTAACAAATTTAATGAAAATTTAACGGGACAGAGTATGAACGTTCTTCTTCAACTGATATCGATCGGTCAATTAATAGACAAGTTAAAATGGTTTCCTGCGGGGAAAATTTAAATAATTTAAAGTTTTTCAAAATAGTTTGTAAAACGTTTGTATCGAGAATATAGTTGACAATTATCGATCAAAAGGTCTTTGAATACCGATGAGTTGATCGATTAGTACGTCTGTGTCATTCATACATGGCGTGTAATAACGATCTGAATTTTTTGGATTTAAGTGAAATAAAACAATTATTTCTTTTTAAGAAAATGATTAAATACTATTGAATGAATAATTCCGTGCAACAAAAATAAAGTGAACACACAAGTTCACCAGAAATATCTCTATTTATTATGGCAAAAACGAATGTTTTAATTTTACAGATTTTCATTATAACAATTTGTTTTTGTAAAATTTGAGATAGATATTACAGTTTCTAACACATCAAGTTTTTTCCATCTTTAACGGTAATGATGGAAAAAAAGAAATATCACGAAATAGTGTGTACTTTTTAGATCTTAATTACGTAACGTACCGGTCAAAAGGTCAATTGACCAAACATGTACGGTTTACAGATCACGTGCTCCTCCATGTAACGAAAACAGGTCACGTGCTCCTCCCTGGCCCAAAAAATTAATCGCGCGGGCTCCAGTCCGCATAGTCTGGAGTTCCTTTCCCTTATACTACGTTATAGTAGTATACTATACCTTATACTTTCCGTAGTAAATGTAGGCAGGGAACCAGAATACAGCCCTCATGGAATTAATCTGGTTCCCTGTCCTTTTATGGTTTTAGAAGTGCGCAGGGGACCAGTCTATCATGGAATAAGCGTAGTGTTTAAAATCCGTTATTAGGGTCCCGACCGGATATATTATTTTATCATTATTTCCCGGTGACCGTCAGTTGATAGGTAGGAGAAAATAAAATCCAGACTCGTTTAGAATAAACTTCACGAATATTAAACGTTATGTTAGAAAATAAGACTAAATGCAATTTAAAAGTATAATAACAAAGAAAAACAAATATAATGCACTTAGCGAAACCCAATATGAACAACAACACATGCTGACTTACATTTCTGTCAAGTTTCATGACTCTAGGTTAAATACATTTTGAGCTACGCACGACACAAATTGAAAGTTGCAAATTTCAAGTCAAGGGCAATAACTCTGACAAAACATATAAATTCACAAGCGATACCCCAGGTGCACAACTTTACAACATGCTGATCAACATTGCTGTAAAGTTTCATGACCCTATGTCAAATACTTTTTGAGCTACGTGTGACACAAGTTGAAAAGTGCAAATTTTTACTAAGTCAAGGGCAATAACTCTGACAAAACAAAATTAATCCACAAGCGAAACCCCAGGTGCATAACTTACATGCTGATTAACATTCTTGTAAATTTTCATGACTCTATGTCAAATACTTTTTTAGTTACGTGCGACACAAGTTGAAAATTGTAAATTTTACTAAGTTCTAAAAACGCTTAATATATCAACACGAAAATACCCAGGTGCACAACTTCACATGCTGATCAACATTCCTGCCCTAGGTCAAACACTTTTTTAGCTGCATGCTACACAAATAGAAAATTGCAAATTTTTAATTAAGTCCAGGACAATAACTCTAAAAATACTAAATAAATTTACATGAAAATACCCAGGTGCACAACTTCACATCCTGAGCAACATGCCTGTAAGGTTTCATGACTCTAGGTCAAATACTTTTTAAGTAAAATGGGACAAAAGTTGATAATTGCAAATTTTTACTAAGTCAAGGGCAATAACTCTAAAACACTAAATGAATCCACACGAAAATACTCAGGTACACAACTTCACATGCTGAGCAACATTCCTGTAAGGTTTCATGACTCTAGGTCAAATAGAGCTTAATGCGACAAAAAACGAAAACAGACGGACGGACGGAAATGGGTAAATCTCAATCCCCCCCCCCCTAAAGTGGGGGCACAAAAAGAAATCTTCTCACATCAATGTTTTGCAAATAAAAATAAATTCATTACAAAATTAACCATTAAATTCCTTTATATTATTATCCTCTTTCTTACTTAATAACGTGTGTAATTAATTATTCAAGTGTACCGAAAACGTGCCTATTTTCGCTAAATCACGTGGTATAGTGGTGCACCATTAATTCTACTGGAGAATAATAAATTGGATTTTAAATGGTTTAAACGATTATTTTGGATTTAAAAATTAGACAGTGAGGTAGTGTAGCATTCTTTAATTCAGGTCAAGCCAAAATTTGAACAAAGGAATAAGAAAAAAAAGAAACGTAAAGCTATATCTCCATTATCAACAGAAACTCAATACACGTGTTTTATACAGCGTCCAAATCAGTGAAACACAGACTGACATCCCTGGCGGACATTTGGATATCAAACGTGTATTTAATTTTGGAACAGATTTGTTTACACCAAATATACAAAATATAATGATAAACATGACTTCGACAGCCTTAATGGATGTTCAACCCAGCATCACCCAAAAATGTTAACGGCACAACAGCCAGCAATGTCGGTCCCTCCTCCGTGGGCTAATTCTCTTATTGATTACATTAAGAGCAGGAAGACATCATGCGAAAACGTAGAAAATAAAACAGTACAATCAATAAACTTAAAGGTATGTGCTATAGAGAAGCGCCTAAAGTCACTGGAACATAAAAATAATTCCGTCGAAACCTTATGCGTTTTCATCAGTAATGGATTTGACGTACAAGAATCAGAATTGGCAGTCGCTAAAAACAAAAGGATCATCTCGAAAAATCATATGCTAATCTAGAAAACAAATCACAATCATTAGTGCCAAAGATCTGAATTTATGACAGAGGTCATTGACATAGAGTGACGCTTAATAGTTTATGGTGTTCCTGGACAAACAACCGGAGCAAACAGATTCTATACCGAAGACTGCGAAATTCTTGTAAAAGAACTCATCACCAGCAAACTTAATTTAGATGGGAAAAGCATGATCATCGCCATGAAGGAACCTAAATGCATCGGTATAAAATTCCACTACTATTTTGAAACAGAACAAGTGCGTCTGAAAACATATAAGAATGTCAAAAAGATTTTAAATAATAATAATTAGGTATCCAACGACTAAAGGCAATAAGAGACGCAAAGAACGCATTCTATGACATCATTAAAAATAAAGAATTAAGGGCTTGGTCCCAACTGACTGAAACTTTTTGTGAATGACCGTCTATTAAAAGTGTTCAACGATGGAAAAGTAATACACGCACCTCCTTACATGAGACAAGATGACTCCCATTTAAGTACTAGGGTACAAAATATTAACAACTTAATCTTTGTTATCTTTTTGTTCTTCTTGCTTTTCAACACTATAGCAGGGGCAATTTATATATAGGCCTCTTTCGCTCTGGAAAATTCTTTTAAATTTATACAGTTTTCTCATAGAATTCAGTTAACTTTTAAGTGGTTTTTCTCCCCTTTTGCAAAAGTTGCATGTAATTTAGAAGATATGAAAAAAATGTAGACACCTCTGTTACAAAATGTGCACATAAAAGTCACCAAAAACCACCATTTTACATGCAGAATTAATTAAATAATCAATTCACCCCGTTATTAAGTAATAAGACCACTATCTTCCGACCGATTAATAATTGTGCATGTTATTTAGACCATACAAAATCTTATTGTCTTTCAACAGCCGTAGAGATTTTCACAACATCAAGAACGGGTAGTGGTTGTCGTTGACTTGATTTTTTTTTAATTAAGAAAATTGAATATGCTTTAATGTTTTTTTTGTTTTGTTTTTTTTTTACACATGTATTATAAACGATATTTTCCGATTGAAATAAAGTTTAGCACTTTGTTATTCTCGTTATTTTCTGGTTCTTTGGGATCCACGATTCAAGCAATATAGGTGTTGAAAATAAGTACCGCTCAAGCCGGTGCTAGGGGTCGTTATGGATGTTGCACTTTTTCATTATCCCTCATGTACAGACTCAAACCGTGCCTGTTATTTTCAAGTAATTTTGTTGTGATTAATGATTCCAAGGGATCACCTTTTTTCTAGATTTTTTTGTACTGATTTCTAATAATTCTATGCTAGGAAGTCTTCCCAGCTATGTATTATATCATATTATATCACACCACATCATATCATATTATTATATTATGCACACCATCCTTCAGGTATTGTTTAACATGTGTGCTAAACAGCAATCCAGATATATTACATATTAATATCACACAACCCATATACAAATATAAGATAAACAATATATGTTTTTAAAACATGTATGCACCTATCGGCAGCCAATTAGTCATGTTGCCAGATTAATAAGGTTATAATGACTGGCTTTAGACATAGTGACAAATCTAGGGTTTCTACTTGTCATGACTTGTTACTAGGTCATTGTGACCGTAAAGTTTGTGTGCAGCAATTTTATGACAAAGTTAAAACAAATCTTACCAAATAAAATATGCAGAAATTTCATGAAGGTTTCTTAATGACAGCCAATTTATTATATTACATTACTCATTAATTACATTACATTGAGTTACTGATCGGAAACTTTTTACGTACAAGGTCAATATGACCTTGATCTTTGACCCTTTGACCCGGAAATCATTAATGGCCATCTACTTGCCAAGACCAATGCACCTGTAAAGTTTGAAGGTCAAAGTCTGATGAGTTTTTGAGTTATTAATTGGAAACCTTATTGACATCCAAGGACAATTTGACTTTTACCTTTGACCTAAAGATCCCTAAAACTTAGAAGGTCATCTTCTTGTCATTCACAATTCCCATACCAAGTTTGAAGTTTCTAGGCCTAAGCATTCTTAAGTCATTAATTGGAAACTATTTGGTCTACGGACGGACGGACAAGGATATATCTATATGCCCCCTTAAAATGGGGACACAGAAATTGATTATATAACAGAATGAATTAGATTAAAATATGAATCAACTGCATCCGTTTACTTCCGCCTACTTTCGTTTTATTATATTCCTGTATTTTTGAAGTGTTTTCGACATTTTAGATAATTCTATACTTTGCCGTATTCGACCATTTGTCCCTTTTTTTAATTGTCGTTTTAAATGTCTTTCGACGTAATGTCGTGCACCATCTTTACAAAAATTGCCAAAATAGTTCTGGTTCACTGAACAGAACTTCGTTCACATATGTTATATGCATGCTTATATGGCAGCCTCTGTAACTGCGCAAAACGAAATTGCTAAATAAATAGATATTTTGATTAAAATAACAGAACACAAGTTGTTGGAATAGCGCCGTAAATATTTCTTTGGTTAGAATAAATATTATCGCCGAAAACTATAGAACGAAATAAAATAACTGTTATGAATCCAGCTTTCATCTAAATACTAGGTATCTACATAGCAATAGAAAGTGCAGAAAATGCTGATCTCTGATTGAGCATGTCGCTACGAGGTCAGCCATTAAGAATGTAAGGCGGTATGGCATTGCACAAGAGTAAAACAATAACAAAGGTTAACAAGAAATCGAGGCAAATTGCCCCCATTAAATCTTATGACAATAAGGTGTTCAAAACTCTTCAAACGAATCTACTACAGTAACAACATAAAGTCGCTTAACTGGGTACAACTCAATAATGTATCAATTTTACAAACGTATTGACATAATGAAATATATCATCCAATTTTAAGATATCTATTAACAAGAGCTGTCAGTCTCTTATATCAGAGAAGGAACCATACTACATAGAAGCCATTTAGCATCGTGGTTGTCTTATCTAATACTAAAGAAGGGGTTTCTCTAACCGAATGGTTCAAATTACTTGAATTTCACCTGCCGGTTTTAATTCTATCAAGAGCCTGCCATCTTTAGAAAGGTCGCTGGTTCAAATCAGGTGCCTGCTTGTGCCCGAATAAAATGCACATAGAGTCACCTAAAAGTATTCCTCAACCAGAAAGGCTGAAATATTGCCATAATTATGGCCTTTACATTGTCGAAAAATTTGCAGAAATCCACATCAGAAAGATTATGGTGACTTGACTTATGGTGTTTGTGATATCTCATCTTCTCGTCTGCAAGTCAATTTTCACAAAAACCACGGATATACTTTATATGAGATCATTCCATGTTTCATCTTTCCACTTTAAATAAACTTTACTTCTAGATTTTATATTTGTTGTTACACGCTGTATTGAAATCTAGCTGGGACATAAAAGAACCATGCATTTGCAGAAATGTAAAAGCACAGGAATTAGGTAAATGATAATTTTGTTTGTCAGTATTTACATTGTGGTTGTTTCGTAACGTGGCAACGCCACTCGTGAGAATACAGTTTTTATAGCTCACTCGATGAAATAAAATTTCATCTTTCACAAAAACAAACAAATATTATCTATATTTCACGTAAGATTTGTTATGTCAAATATTTGATATATAGTTGTCAAGAAATAGAAACCATCTTCATTTCTTTTTCACTTTTCTTAAGTTAATAAACGTATAAACTTACGTTCCATGTAACACTCGTGTTTCATATTAGACTCCCAAAAGCATATCATTTTACTCGTTTGATCATAACTTGATAAAATATAATGATACCATACTATTTAATATCTTTTAGTCTAGCGTATTTTCCCTACAAATTAAGATTGCTACTTTAACAGTAGGAAAAAAGTTCGGGAAAGCGCTCATTCTTCCTAGAAAACATTATAATGTTATATTACAAAGCCGCCGAAAGTAACGTATGTAATTTTTTTCTTGTAAATAGGATATATTACGCATTAATATAGTGTTTTTAATATGAACGCATAATAAATATTATTAAATTTTTGATCTAAAAATCTTGAAAAGCGTCATCCCTCGGAAGCATTAATCACAACAAAAGTATGTGAAAATTGCAAAGTCGGTTTGATTGAGTCTGTACATGAGGGATAATGAATGAGTGCAATATCCCTCAAGCGCCTAGCACCGACATGAGCGGTATTCAATTCTAAACACTTAATAGTGCTAGAGTCAATGATACCGAAGGACCAGAAAAATAGTGTACATGAGGTATAATGAGTAAGTGCAACATCCCTCACGCCCCCTGGCACCGGCATGAGCGGTACTCAATTCTTAAATATGGTCAAGTTCTTATTCCACTTTTGGGAATGTACCCATTTCTAAGACTTACGGTGTAAATTTTGTTTCTCCACTCGAGCTGCAGCCATTAGACATGCTTAAACATCATGGTTATACTGCGATTTCTTCTTCGGTATTTCCAGTGTCATTTTATGTAAAATTCCAACATGCGAATCGGAAAGAGCATTATTATTGTTACCTAACGTCACAATAAATACACAACTGAGTTTCCTCTATCTAATAAATACAGGTATTTTGACATTCCATATGGTTTTATTGTTTGATGCATAATTTCATTATTATTACAATATTGACCATAAAGTCTTAAGACTGAATCCTAAATCAATATGCCAACAAAATTAGTCAGTTGTCTCGCCTTTAAATGAGTCGAACCCGCATCTATTGAGATACAAAAAAAGCTTTAAGCATTCAGGCCTGTTTCTGTGAATTTTAAAATAATTTGTTTCATACACAATTGCCTCTTAATTAAAGTAGAAGTGCATAAAACGTATAATGAAGCTTTAAAATACGTGTATAGTACACTATATACATCAAATGCTATTCTCTATGAGAGAGTTGTTTAAAAGGACTGGTGTTAAATGAAATAATTCTGAACAGAAACAGTACCTGTTGGCAATTTGATAATAATAAGCAATTTCTTCGTTGTCTGTCTTATCATTTATCTTCCATATCATTTAACAACAAATGATAATTTAAATAAAGCGATAGGGTAAAACATGCTATGCTCTGTTCATGAAGATATTTTTGATTGTATGTTACATTAGTTAGATTGTTTTACAAAGATCATATCATTCAGAAATGAACGACAGTTCATACAACCTTAAATAATGTATCTTGCATAATTTGAATAGATATTATACAATGTAAAATTGTAAGGTTAAAGATCTTGCGTAGTTTATTGTCAATAAATTATATTTTGTAATTCAAAATTGTATTTTGAAATAGACACACATACTTTAACAAAGTTGTTTCTGGTTGACATGTATACTAAATTTTAACAAATTTTAGAAGATAAGTATTGATTTTATTTCCCAATACTAGTACTAGTTTACAACAAAATTACACGAAAATTGCAAACTCAGTTTGATCGAGTCTGTACATGAGGGATAATGAAAAAGAACAACATCCCTCTACCTCGCTAGCACCGGCTTTAGCGGTACTCAATTTTGAACACTTAAAGTGCTGCAATCAATGATCTCGAAGGACCAAAAAATATAACAACACTGAAGCAACTTTTTTACAGCTGCCACACGGCACTTTACACTTGCTATTGTGACTCACGATTCATTTGAAATACTTCAATCCTATTGGACAAAAATAATTTCAAACACTTAATATTGATGTTGATTCTTGCAGTTACTTGTAACAAATAAGTCATTGTAATGTAATGTTACCTTGGACTATTCAACAACACCAGATGTGAATGAGCAATATTAAATAATCAGCTATCACACTGGCTGTATACTATCATCTTTAGTCATAAGACAGCAGCTATTTTTGTTGTAGAATATTGCGCTTTAAATGAGGCTTTATGCTGCGGGGTGATATACATTTATATATGAAAGTTTTGGAAATTGAAAAATTCCATTTATCAAGTACATGTTATATCTATCCATTGGTGCCACTTATTTCCTTTTTATGCAATATTCGATGCATGTTTTGTTATAGTCGTTTATCATTTGATGTCAGATAATTTACGACATGTACATTAATTGATAGTAACCATTTTGTAAGTACCATCATAAACATTTACGAATTTACTTTTTCTTGAAGTGAACTATAGCATAAAACGTCTAAAATATTGTTTGCCTGTGCGAAGAAAATAATGTTAACATGAATATATGTCGATTGTAATCAAAGTGCTGCAGCACTGAATGCGACGGACATGCAACCGGAGAGACATTAATTAAGGCTTCTTTTAGAAAAAAAAAAAACAAAACAAAAACAAAACACAAAATATATAACAGAGAAAATTTGTTCCATACAAGTTCGAGATTTGTAGAGCAATATATTTTGTGTCCCAAATTGATATAATTCAGATTTTCTACTTTCAAGCACTTAAATACAGAATGAAATTTATGCCTAAAAACTCTGGTCAAACTTGTAAATCAGTGTCCTTATCGATTTATTCTAAGAAATGATATGTAAATAGAAAAAAAACTATCAACGAAATATTTCTAGAATAAATCCAGGCAAATAAACTTCAAACATAATACATTATACATTTGAGAATGCTATTTAGAATTGCTTCGTGTTATATCATAGTGGGCATACAGACAATAAAATATAAGTCATTTGTATTTTTATTTCTCTTGGATATGTCTCATTAAAAAAAAATTGGTTAAAATCATCAGCAATTAATAGTGTATTTCTTAGATTTTTTTTATTTACAAGTTAAAGATGTAGAGGCCAGAGCACATCGTTTTTATTTTAATTTAAATGTCACTTAAGCACTACAGTGTTTAGTTGTCCTTTTCAATTTTACACTAAATTCCATTTTCAACTTGTTTGCTTCTTACAATTGTATAGCATTTCTAAAAGTATTTCATTACAATCCGCTGGTTTATTAATTACATGTTTAATGTGTACTTCCTAATCGCCTGTCCAAAAATCAGAACAGGTGAAGCAGAATCTATTTTTAGAATATCGAAGGTTAACTCATATCATGACCTAGTAAAATATGTAAACAAACCACAAGAATCGGAAGTAGAACTGATATTATAACTTACTTACCATGAAAGACTCGTACATGGCGGTAAAGTGTCTTACATGCATTTTCAAAAATAGATATTTATACTAGCCATTGTACTGTATCTAATATATTAATAACTGCTGAATATTCAGCTAAACCCGCGGTATGAGTCACGAAAATAGTTCTTCTTTTATTAATGCGCGAGTTATCCTAGAGTCACGAAAAACTTTTGATTTGTTAATAATAATGTTTTGTATAATGTAGAAATATTTATTTCCTGCTAATAATGTCTTGGAACTCAGAGGTTACACCATTATTGTAGTATAATTTGCTGTCCTACTTTTTCGACAGCGGTAAATCGTTTCAGCAGTAATTTGCATATTGCGCAATAATACTACGGGACTACAACGTTTTTATCAATAATATACGTTCATATTTTAACTTGGATAACTTAATTTGAAATTGAAAAGGCTAAATATGGAAGACATTAAGATATCCAGACAAAGTATGGGAGTTTTGAAGGATCAAATTCATGTACTATTTCTTGGGCTGTTAATTGGTTTAGGACACATTGCGCGAGTGTAGCCAACGAAATCCCATGTGTAGATGACTTAGCTCTGAACGCGCCTGAGGGCGCGTCCGTCGCAAAAATGTAAAATAATACACAGCCGTCTTTATTCACGTCTGCTTGCATAATTCAACGCCTGTTTGGCTTAAAGTCAAAGAAAATCTATCAGTTAATTACAGGATATTGACAAAACATTCTTTATATGTAATTAACTTGACTTCATGAAATCAACATCTAAGATCTGTTTTGTCTACTGAATGATGTAATGCTACTCAATAAGATTGTTCTTGCATTTAACAGATACCAAGATATAAAAAAAACTACCATTTACTGGTTTTAGCTTTCAAAAATAAAAAAAAATAATAATCATTGACACGAGTCTTAAACTTTTTGAGAAGTCAGTATTCAAAGTAGCATAATTCCAGACAATTTATTTGTTCTTGTAAAAAGTTAACGCTTTGATAGTTGCAAAATAATTCTCAAATTTGTAGAGAGCATTATTCATGTTTGGGATTATGAAATCTGTTAAAATTGTTTGAAAGTTACAGTTTTGTTTTGTAAGATTAATAACAATAAAATAAGAAGTGTACCTCCATTGAATAAAAAAAGGATATATATTATTCAAAGTGACCATTTATATACACTTGGAGAAGATACACAGCTAAAACATTTATGCCCAACACTCACACATAAAATGGAATGAAAATCAGGAAAAAGTGTGATCCCTCGGAAGCATAAATCACAACATAATTACATGAAAATTGCAGATTCGGTTTGACTGAGTCTGTACAGGAGGGATAATAAAAAAAGTGCAACATCCCTCACGCCCCCTAGCACCGGCTTGAGCGTAACTCATTTTTCAACACTTAAAAGTGTCGGAATCTATGGTCCCGAAGGACCAGAAAAATATAACGAAGTCGCCAGTATTTATAATAATGTATAATAAAAAATAACAATATGCAAGTTATTTTGCAAATCTCAGAAAAAAATAGGTTAAAGTTTAAGCTTACACAATTAGATAAAAACATTTAGACAATTTGGACATTTAAAGCCCATGTTATATATATTTCCTCTGGAACCAAAAGAAGCTTATTCAATTCTTAACAACATAAAATCTTGATGTAGGAATTTTATGCCTGTAAATCGAATTTCATTTGTGCTTATAAATTGATCACTGAAACGTTATTACACAAATTACAGCTAACCATTTGAAGATTGCATTCAGACCAACTATTAACAAGAATAGAAGCAATGGGAAGTAAATGAATGGTTTATGAAACTAAAGACAACGTTCTATTCTGCGTTGTTGTTGTTTTCTTTTTACTTGTTATTATAAATCTTGTGAAAAATTTAATCTGAATAAGACTAATTGCAAACATTGAAATTATAATCCTACGTATTTATTTATTTATTTAGAAAAAATCTATTTAAGTTTACGTCGTAAAACACCATTAAAACAACGTTTCGGACCTCAGATTAGACAAATACGTATATGAAGAGACGTGTTGTGATAAAGTTTGATAGTATTATGATTTGAAAGACTCTTTGTGATTTTTACAGTACATTGATAACATTGTAGACTTATTTGCTTCGGCTAAGAAGGGGAAAATAAAACAATATTTATTCACATATTTATTTGATTTCAATGGTTTGTGATTGTGAAATTTGTCAGTCAGTACATTAATTTCAAAAATAATAAACGGTCTAATTTGTACAGTAAATGTCACAATTTTATGCCTGTAATTTTGCTTGCAAAATATAACGATAAGATAGTAAAAATATACGGAAACACGATGAACTTTAACTGGAAAATATGATCGAACGTTAAAGTAAACCGTATATGTGTCTAATTTATTATAACAAAACAACTTACCTGTTCGAAAGAGGAGTTCGCCACCTGTTTTAATCCGTCTCACGTTCCGTCAACCAAATAAAATTGTTTCAAGTTTTCAAAAAAGGGTATCATGAAATACTTTTATAAAATTGATAAACGGTAACATAAAATTGTTTCAATAATCTTATGGTTGCTTCCCAAAAGAGATTCTGTTTAACAAAGAATGTTTCTTTTAATATTCAACACACGTGAATATTGTACAAAAACAGTATATAAACAAATAGAGATTTTGATGCTAAAGCATCAAGTCGCCGGATAGAAATATGATTGTATTATCATTAATAAAAGAAAATATCAGTTTAATGGTTCGAGTATAAAGAAAAGAGGAACAATAAGTTGAGTAATGTTTATTCATAAACACGTTTTCATGTACTTGCCACAATTATATCTTTCTTGCTATAAACTTTGCAAAAGAGTTTTATGCAATAAAGTTATGTTATGTTATAATAAAACATAATATTTGAAGCAAACTTGCTTAGCAATTTTGTCAAGAAACTGTTATCATTATTAAATAAGCAAGTATTGTTTGGCAGTATTTACCCGAGACTCAATAATTTTCAGGAGCTGTTTCGTTAGCTTACATAACTTATTATGATTAATGTAAACGATTTTATTGTAAGTATATTTACATGTATATCAATTAATACTGCTCGATGGCCTAGTGGTAAGTATGACGAAGTTGTAATTAACCTACATGTAGTAGGCGCAAGTTCGAATCTTCGACAAATCCTATGTGTAGTTTTCATAAATTGATTTTTATTATATCTTTTAACGTTGATAAATCGTGTGTTTCATTTCTAGCACTCTTTTTATTTCATAATTTTGATAAAAGGTCAAGTTTTGCAATATACAAAAGTATTATAAAAGAAAACATAAAAAATTACTTTATCGAACCTACAGTCTTCAATTTGAAACTAACTTAAAATCTAACACATTGTCATCGAGGGTTGTAAAGCAAGTGATATGATTATAATTCTACTTGTAAATATACCGTTGTACTCCGTATGGTTTACTTCAGAATCCGATAATTACCGACAAATTATTACCGATCCTCGAATATTTGCAAAGTGACTATGAATAAATATATGCTTAATTATTGCATAAAACAACGCAATTCTACTGTAAAAGTGGTGTCTGCATAAAAAAAATTATTCTTATGCACTATCGAAAAAATATATTATTTAGCTGAAATCAATATTCCTGTCGTTACATACGATATAGTTAACGTTTAATTGCCTTTCAGTGCGATAAACTATCAACACAAAGATAGTTTATTAGTTTTCTCTGTGTATCCAATACGATTCCGGCCCCTACTGTCATACCGAGATTTTTCATACAAAATTACTTTGATTTGCACTTTAACCAGCTGCCAACCATTCACAAGTTGCCTGTATGTCTGTCTTATCAGCCATTTGTTACTATTAATAGATTTTATAACAGTAACATATAACGTGTAGTCACGTGATTCTGGAAGAATCTGTTTATAATAAATAAGATAAAAAAAATAGAATAGGTCTCATAACATAAAAACAACCAGCTAATTTAAAAGTGTCATTTCAAATATCATGCATGATTTATTTATCATAAAATAGCAACGCTTGACACTTTGAAAAAAAGAAAAAAAACATCCCTAAATTCAATGACTGATCCATAGGGATACGTCATTAATTCATTTTATAAAAATTGTAATGTTGCTTTTTACGATGTCAATATTTGAATATTTCATTTCATTGAGCAACATTATTGTATGTTTGAATTTTTGAGATTACTGAAAACAATTGCAGTCTTTAATTGTTCAGTAATTGTTATGCTTTTATTTACAGATTTTAATGCCTTCTCCTACCATAGGTATAATATTAAACTGTTACAAATATAGTCGCCGGTTTCTACCGGCGACTAATAACACATGGGTTTGTGGGTAACAGTAAAAATATCATCCCGAGGAAATACTGTTAGCCGAGGCGTAGTGATACTGTGATAATATGAAATTGTCAACTAAATCTAACAGTCACAAAAATAAACCAAGAGTAACAATAACTAAACTGTCCTTACCTTTTAAGTTTTAAGTGTACTGTACAGTAGGCCTACTTGAGATTTTTTTCTTTTATTCTTTAAGCAAGTGATGATATCTACCAGTCATAAACATACAATAAGCTGTGTTTTATTTAGAAAACAAAACACAAACCCATTTATACGGTTATGATCAGTGAAATCTGATCCTTCTGTATCCAGAATATTCTTCGCATGGTTTTTGACCTATGTGTTTTCAAAATAACGATGATATCCTATGTCTGTCCAGCATATCTGTGATATTTCACTGATTAAAATTGTTAAATAATCCCTCTCGTCCGAATGTTCCAGTATGACACATAATTATTCACATTGCAATTACTTCCGGTGAAAACGGATGTTTACTTTTGGACTATTTAACAAAAAGATATTTTATACGAGAAAAGCACTCCAGGGTGCAAGCAACTAAATTTTAGGGGTGGTCATAGTAACTCTAGTGATGCCCTATCGTGGTAAACTCCGAAAATAACAATGAATCGAGAAAAAATGGCCTCCATTTTATTTTATTTTATTTAGAAAATAGACCACGTGACCAGATTTTGTATACTGTTAAAAAGTACTGTTACCCCGGTAACAGTATAATTTTCTTGGTCACGTGGTACACTTGCATTAACAGTAAGAATATCTCCCAGAGGCCTCTGGGAAATTAACATTACGAAAAAAGTGAGGGGTAATAATATAAAATCTTCAGATATTGTGGTTTTACCGTTTAGCAATTATTTTGTGATTGCGCATTTTCCTTTCATGAAAATAATCAATAATGTTTTTTTTTTCATACAGGTATTTTGGAACTATATTCGTTGTCAAAAATAAAATAAAAAACTAAAAAACTACATACAGCAGATATATTAATGATATTTGTCATATGTTGCGGTTCGAATCGGAATATCCGTCCCGAGGTGATTCGCCCATGAGCGGGTTACCGAGGGACGGATATTCCGATCCGAACGCAAACATATGTCAGATATTTTTTCTTGCATATTCTACCATATTCCATTATATTTTAAATTCTTTATCTTAATTTTCAATGGAAATTTATATCATTACAACCGTAACTACTTTCTTACAACATCGTATGAAATTACAACTTCATTCTGCGTAGGGTCTTAGGGGTGAAAAAATCAACAAATTTATTAGCACTTTATGGGGAATTAGGACGTTACCCTTTATCTATATATCGCAAAATAACAATGATTAAATATTGGGTTAAAATAGTTAAACAAGAAGATTCGTCTCTAGTGAAGAAAGCTTATTTACTATTAAAAGCAGACGCTGATTCCAATATAACGTATAGAGGAAATAACTGGGCGTTTCAAATCAAAAAGTTCCTATCAGAACTTGGATTTCTATATGTTTGGCAAAATCAAAATGAAAATGATATTCCCCTTTCTGCTATCAAACAAAGAATCTTAGATAACTTTTTACAAAAATGGTATGCAGATATTAATAATTCCAGTCGACTCCAGTCATATTGCATTTTTAAACATAATTTTGACCGTGAAAAATATCTTTCGGTGATTTCTGATTACAAATTAAGAAATACATTATCCAGATTTCGCATGTCCTCTCATAATCTATATATCGAAACCGGTAGATACTATAATATCCCAAGGGAACAAAGACTTTGTAAATCATGTAATATGTCAATGGTCGAAAATGAATACCATTTTTTGATGGTCTGTCCACATTTTAGAGATTTGAGAAATAAATATTTTAAACGCTATTACTGCCAGTGGCCGACTTTGAATAAATTTAGGGCTCTCATGTCAACAAACTCTACAAAAGATTTATTGAATTTAGCTAAATTTGTTTACTTTGCAAATAAAAGAAGAATTGTGTAATTTTTTTTTCATTAGAATCACGTAAATATTGTTAATATTTCAATAGGGTTATATATATGTAATGATACATTTACATGTTTATTCGACTTTACATAATCATATACTTTTTTCAGAATAATGTTTCATTAAACAATCTCTTCTGATAACTGAATAATTTATTATGTAAAAAATGCATTTTGTTGTTTGCTTTTCTTTCTTCTATGTTTTTTGTTCACACTGTACAATAGAATTTGTATAGGCTATAAACATTGTTTAAACATGTTTAATGCTGAATAAAATTTTCGTATTCGTATTCGTATAAAGGTAAAATGACGTCATCCTAAGCGTGCCATTGTTCAGCACGCGACTCATCTGGTACCCCCATGCCAGATGAAATTTCTGGCTTGGGTAAAACTAACGCCAGTCTGATATGCAAGAAAGCTTTATACACCTTTTTTCTGAAATTAAATCAAATTAAACATTAATTTGAAAATTTGATTATTTGAAATCAATTTTGAATAAAGTGGAACATTACATTAATCGAAATACTTATATTTTTAGAGTGTTATAGACATATACAACAAAATTATTATTATTTCTCATTTTAGAGTGGTGCTGTCATAAGTCTATATATCATTTTTTACAAGTCACATTAGAAAATACTCTGTAGAAAATCCCTCAGAGTGTTGCATGTCTTTAGAGATAACCATTTGTTTATTTATTAAACATCATCATTTGGTGTCCAATCAAAATAGTATGACGCACTGGAGAGTTATATCGTGGTAGATTTTTTCTATTATTCATGAAATATTTGTAATTTTATAACCACAAAAATATAACAATCGAGTAAAGTCATGAAATATTTATTACTTTACAACCATGAAAATATAACAATCAAGTCAAGTATTCCATTATTTCAAACAGATAAAGACCTGTTTGGGAAATTTCGAAATGAATAGCTGTCTGTATGTAATTGTCAAGAGAAATCAACCAATCCTTTTAGTTGAACTCTTCAATATTCTCTATATCGTATATAAGAAAAGAAAGAAATAGGTAAATAATATTGTTGTAAATAAACATCAACAAATATGGAATTGTTTTATATTTAACACGAATCTTAAATAGTTCTGGTTTTTATGCATGTTTATTTTATTTTTTGAAAATGAAAATAGATCAAAATGTTTGTTCGTTTTTTTTTAATTCAACAAAATTACCCGAATCATATAGCTACATAGAGGGTACCCTAAGGGTTAATTATAAACACAGGAAAGATGCAAATTTCTGTTCATAAGGTATTTTGATACATGTTTTTCCCCGTACCCTAGCATTGTACCAGTTTGTGTAGCATTCGAATCCTTCGAAACGCTTATTTGCAAGCATGTTCTATGGATCCGACAGCACTGAAAATTTTGACATCCTGGCAAAAGAGTATGGCCAAAGATTTATTTAAGCATATTTTATTCCAGGACATATACATGATAAACTTAAATTATTGTTGCAATGGACTAGAACGAAACAAATCAAATTTGATGTAAGTTTTTCTATATTGGTCATTTTTTGCCCCGGCGATTTGTTCTTTCTCTATGTAAAATCTAGTAGATTGTATGAGTTAAGAGGATATTCTTCACTGCTATATAAGGCTTAAAGGCACAGAGATTTACTTCAAGGAAAATAAGAACAACTACTCGACGTTCAATAGTCGCTATTCGGACCTACGATTTGTTCTTTTTTTATATAAAGTTTAAGAAATTTCGTAATTTCTCGTGTCAACTGTTGAAAAACCATTCGACCAAAGTCATTGCAAATTCGATTTTGTACAACTTTGGAGGGTTTCCATTGTCTAACATTATAAGGCCTAAAGCCCTAACCCAAGTAATATGTTCAGGAGATTTCCGCGTGGCTTGGTCATTTTTTGCACCGGCGATTTGTTCTTTCTCTATATAAATTTCGGAAAAAACATCAATTTTACGAGCCTACCGGTAAAAGCCATTTGACCAATTCCAATGCAAATTTGATTTTGTACATCTTGAGTGGCTCTCCTTTGAACATGAAAAGGCCTGAAGCCCTAACCCAAGTAATATGTCCAGGAGATTTCCGCGTGGCTTGGTCATTTTTGGCATCGGCGATTTGTTCTTTAGTAAATTTCAGGAAAACATCATATTCACGAGCCTACCATTCAAAAACCATTTGATCAATTCCGTTGCAAATTTGATTTTGTACAACTTGAGAGGGTCTTCTTTGCACATGAAAAGGCTTAAAGCCCTAACGCAAGGAACATGTCCAGGAGATTTCCGCATGGCTAGGTCATTTTCCGGCAATTTCCTCTTTCTGTATACAGTAAATTCTCTCTATTAAGACCACTTAGGGGACTGATTCAAAGTGGTCTTAATAGTGAATTGGTCTTAATAGTGAATCAGTCACTTTAATAGCTGACAAAGTCCAACTTCACCTAATGTACACCTTGTATAGTTTTCTGCACATGGTAAATGTACTTAATTAAATGAGTATACAAAAAGAAACACACATTTAAAAAAAAAAACAAAAAAAAAC
>NW_026864173.1:0-27292 GCF_026571515.1 Ruditapes philippinarum
ACCCCGATAGGACATCAATTTCTCCTCTGGAGTCCCTATGACACTCATAAAATTTAGTGGTTTGCACCCTGGTGTGCTTTTCGTGTATAAAATAAATCTTTTTGCTGAATAGTCAAAAAGTGAACATCCGTTTTCAACGGAAGTAATTGCAATGTAAATAATTATGTCAAACTAGACATGCAGACGATTTAAGCATGCAACAAAGGATTATTTAACAAATTTAATCAGTGAAACGTTACAGATATGGTGGACATAGGATATCATCGTTATTTTGTCAAAAACCATGCTAAGAATATTCTGGAAACAGAAGGATCAGATTTCACAGATCATAACCGTGTAAATGGGTTAGTGTTTTGTTTCCTAAATAAAACCTAGCTTATTGTATGTTTATGATTTGTAGATATCATCACTTGCTTAAAGAATAAAAGAAAAGGAAAACTTCTCAAGTAGGCCTACAGTAAAGTACACTTAAAACTTAAAAGGTAAGGACAGTTTAGTTATTGTTACTCTTTGTTTATTTTTGTTACTGTTAGATTTAGTTGACAATTTCAGATAATCTCAGTATTTTTGTTCGGGGTAATAAAATAAATAACACATGGGTTTGTGAGTAACAGTAAAAATATCATCCCTCGTAAAAATACTGTTACCCTCGGCTACGCCTCGGGTAACAGTATTTTCCTTGGGATGGTATTTTTACTGTTACCCACAAACCCATGTGTTATTTATATAATAACACACACTTTCGGATTTTCTATGTTCAATAGGGAAAAATGCGGGTCCTGTTAGAATTGTATATACCATACCTGATTTAACCTTTTCTATTCTATATAACATACCCGATTTAGCCTTTTAATATTCTATATAACATACCTGATTTACCCTTTTTATATTCCATATAACTTACCTGATCTAGCCTTTTTACCATTCTATATAACATACCTGATTTAGTCTTTTTCTATTCTATATAACATACCTGATTAAGCCTTTTCAGATTCTATAAAACATTCCTGATTAAATCTTTTTATATTCCAAATAACATACCTGATTTAGCCTTTCCATATTCCAAATAATATACATGATTTAGCCATTTCAAATTAAGAAATAATATGTGCCAAACAGTGATTTTACTGCTCAATAACATCACTGTTTGGAGTTCAGATGCTGGGAAATATATCACGAGTGCGTAGCCGGATTGATATAATAATGCACATCCGAACGACAACAGTGATGTTATCAAGCAATAAAATCACGGATTTGGATATATTATTATTTCGATTCTAACATGACATCAACAAATAAATGTTGCCGTACATGATAATTAGCTAAATTGCGCCTTTGTTTCCGTACTTATTGTCAGCGCGTCACATGTCTAAATATAGAGCGTCAAACAGTATTTTTATTGCATAATAACACACACTTACGGTTTTTCTATGTTCAATAGGGAAAAATACGGGTCCTGTTAGAATTCTATATAACCTTTTAATATTCTATATAACATACCTGATTTAGCCTTTTAATATTCTATATAACATACCTGATTTAGCCTTTTAATATTCTATATAACATACCTGATTTAGCCTTTTAATATTCTATATAACATACCCAATTTTACCCTTTTATATTCCATATAACATACCTGATTTAGCATTTTCATATTTTAACTGTTTTTGTTTAGGAGACTCTTCTACCTTGCGTCTTTTTATCTCCTATAATATAAATAATAATACAAACAATTATGTTTTATTCAGTAATTTTCAAAAATGTTTATTGTATGAAGTAATATTTGTATTTTAAGTCCATTTGATTACCATACAGTGTCCAAATAAACAGTAGAACTTCTACATGGCAAACTTCTATAAGTTGATTTTCTTGTTCTGTCGAAGCAAAATGAATGTGCATATTGTTTCCCCATTATTCTTTATAGACTATAAAACTCCACGAGTCGGATGCCTTGCCTTGTCAACAGTCAACAGCATAGCTGTTAGTAAGGGCATTTTCTTCTTAAATATAGGCTATTTTTATCACTACTCTTGCAATGTACACGTACCTTTAACTTTATTGGCATTCAAATTGATTGTAACCATGTTATATGAGGATAAATTAAATTTTTATATTATCAAATATACAAATACCATGGAAAAGTTTTTCACTGACAGATCAAATGAAGGAATCTGTGATGGATTCTTAGGCAATGCACTTCAGGCCAATTAAAAAAAGCTTACATACCAAATTTTGAGTCAATCAAACTTATAGTTATGCTCTGGACAAGATAAAGTAAACAAGAGGGCCATGATGGCCCTGAAGTCCCTCACCTGTATATAGGCCCCCGTAGTGGGGCCAGTTTAAACCCCAGGGCTTTTATTTGAACAAACGTGGTAGACACCCATTAGAAGATGTTTCATGCTAAACATCTAAGGTCTAGCTGGTCAAGTTTTTTCTTTACACATATAGTTAAAAACAATGACACACCTGGGGCAGGGCCAATTTGGACCCAAGGGCTTTTATTTGAAAAATCTTTGTAGACACTTACTAGAAAATGTTTCATGCTTAATATCTGAACTCTAGCTATCCGGATTTTTCGAGGAAGATTTTTAAGTTTTTGCTATACACATATAAGGCAAATCAATGACCCCGGGGGTGGGGCCAATTTTGACCCCAGGTCTTTTATTTGAACAAACTTTTTAGACACTTACTAGAAGATGTTTCATGCTTAATATCTAAATTCTAGCTATTTGGGTTTTTTCAAAGAAGATTTTTAAGTTTTTGCTATACACATATAAGGAAACTCAATGTCCCCTGGGGCGGGGCCAATTTTGACCCCAGGGCTTTTATTTGAACAAACTTTTTAGACACTTACTAGAAGATGTTTCATGCTTAATATCTAAATTCTAGCTATTTGGGTTTTTTCAAAGAAGATTTTTAAGTTTTTGCTATACACATATAAGGAAACTCAATGTCCCCTGGGGCGGGGCCAATTTTGACCCCAGGGCTTTTATTTGAACAAACTTTGTAGACACTTACTAGAAGATGTTTCATGCTTAATATCTAAACTCTAGCTATTTGAGTTGTATCAAAGAAGATATTTTAAGTTTTTGCTATACACATATAAGGAAAATTAAAGACCCCCGTGGCGGGGCCAATTTTGACCTCAGGGCTTTTATTTGAACAAAATTGGTGGACACCGATTAGAACATGTTTCATGCTAAATATCTTAGCTCTAGCTCTTTGGGTTCTTTAAAAGAAGATTTTTAAGTTTTTACTATATGCATATAGGGAAAATCAATGACCCCCTGGGGCGGGGCCAATTTTGACCCCAGGGCTTTTATTTGAACAAAATTGGTGGACACCCATTAGAAGATATTTAATGCTAAATATCTTAGGTCTAGCCCTTTGGGTTCTTTAAAAGAAGATATTTAAAGTTTTTTTCTATCGGCAACCAGAGTTCTGCTTGGAATTAAATTATTTGAGCAATTTCTAAAGTTGACATCCAAAGGAACATATCTGTGAAGTTTGGATGAAATGGGCTTAGTGGATTATGAGGAGATGTCATTTAAAGTAAAAGTTTATGGACCAACGGACGATGGGCAGATGCCGGACGAAAAGCGATCACAAAAGCTCACCATGTCACTTTGTGACAGGTAAACTAAAAACTTAACCGAGATAGTGACAAGCTTAATATAATAGTTAAGCTTAAAAGATGGGTACAACTGCCATCATGAAATTACAAAGCTTGCTAACCTTATTGTGTGCCTTGACAAGCTAACAATACTGGTTTATCATACAACCATTATTTATAACATGTACTGATAATATATCAATCAGAAACAAACAGTAATACATAAACCAGTAAATCAACCAGAAACAAACAGTAGTTTATCAACCGGAAACAAACAGTTATACATGTACCAGTATATCAACCAGAAACAAACAGTAATACATGTACCAGTATATCAACCAGAAACAAACAGTTATACATGTACCAGTATATTAACCAGAAACAAACAGTTATACATGTACCAGTATATCAACCAGAAACAAACAGTTATACATGTACCAGTATATTAACCAGAAACAAACAGTTATACATGTACCAGTATATTAACCAGAAACAAACAGTTATACATGTACCAGTATATTTACCAGAAACAAACAGTTATACATGTACCAGTATATTAACCAGAAACAAACAGTAACACATGTACCGGTATATCAACCAGAAACAAACAGTTATACATGTACCGGTATATTAACCAGAAACAAACAGTTATACATGTACCAGTATATTAACCAGAAACAAACAGTAACACATGTACCGGTATATCAACCAGAAACAAACAGTTATACATGTACCAGTATATCAACCAGAAACAAACAGTTATACATGTACCAGTATATCAACCAGAAACAAACAGTTATACATGTACGGTACCAGTATATCAACAAGAAACAAACAGTTATACATGTACCGGTATATCAACCAGAAACAAACAGTAATACATGTACCAGTATATTAACCAGAAACAAACAGTTATACATGTACCAGTATATCAACCACAAACAAACAGTTATACATTGTACCAGTATATTAACCAGAAACAAACAGTTATACATGTACCAGTATATTAACTAGAAACAAACAGTTATGCAAATACCAGTATATCAACCAGGAAAAAGCAAAAGAAACACATTCTACCTCTTTTTGTTCTGTCTGAGGAACAGTAAATTTTCTTTTTGATTCTGTATGTTTTTTCTCAGCTTCCTGTGGACCTACAAATTTCAAAACACAAATATATAAGACTGTAGTTTCTTTTTAATAAAAGGGAAAATAACTTTATGTACTTAAAATTAAAATGTACTTTAATGAAAAAGGATAATTTTTAAATATAATATCAACTTATAAATCATGATTTTCTTGGAGAATCTCCACGATAATACCTTTACCCTCTCTAAAACTCTGCGATTGTGCATGGTCATGGGTGTTTCTCCGCGATTACTCTCAGAAAAACGAGGGGGATTAATGAGTTTGCTTAAACGTTGATTGCGGAGGAAGCACAAAAATTTGTACATTACACTCGAGCTGAACTGTAAATGACAAAGTTATATATACAAATATAATCAAAATTCAATCATTTAATGGTCAATGTCATTTAAACGTCAATGACATATCTTAATTATTATACATGTCTGTTTGGTCACAAGTGTTGTTTATTCAACGTGTGATTCAAATCCTAAAGTTTGTTTTGTCTAAGTATGAAAATAATCCATTGATTAAAAACCAAGTTACAAGTACAACGAATCATACAAATCATCAGTAAAAATTAAATACTTTGATCATCAAGGTCAGGGTCATACATGCGTCAAGGTCAATTTGAGTTTGATATACATTCAGGTCCTGGCTTTTATGATATTGTGACCTAATATGATGTTCATTTATCAATAACGGAATTACAAGATTTAAGATCAAGGTCACATCTAAATCATTCCTTACGTTTAATTGGTAGCAAGTCTTGTTTTGTCCAAGTTTGAATCAAACCCTAAATAACTCAAATAACAAAATTATGATAATTTAAACCAAAATTCAATAATTTGACTTGGACGGTCAAGGTCATTTAAAGTTCAAGATCTTGATCAGTTCAATCCTTTAGAAGGTCCTGTTTATTTTTTTTAAAATACGCAGATAATAAATTTATTAATTGACCATCAAGGTCATAAAAGAGCCAAGGTAAATTTGAGTTTAATAGTTATAAATGTCTTATCTTTAAGAATGTTCTGTTTTAATATGATGTCGATCGAGTCGTTTTTAACAAATTAAAAGCCAACTACAGAAATTTTTTTTATTATTCTAACACGCTTCGTACTATTTTCCTTTCAAACAGATAGGACAATCAAGTATATTATTTAAAGGTTAATACTTGGTTGCTGCTCGCCATTATGCGATAATGGCCCTCGAGTACATAATGTCCTTCGGGCCGCATAATGGCGAGCAGCAACCAAGTATTAACGTCTTTAATACCTATGTCCGAAATACAACGTTTAGACATTGCCGCTAATCTTGGTTGTCACCTTTTCTATGTCGATGTGAACAAATGTCTATCATACTGTACAGTTTGACACTCCGATTAACTTAGAAAACAAGACAACACAAAATAAATATAAGAAAATCGATGCCTTGGTGCGAAAGGGTTGTAACTCATAATTTTACCGAAAATGGTTTTATGGTATTTTTCAATGTAGGAGCAATATACACACATGTTGTAAAAATATTGAACTTGAAAGCTAAAATTAAACTACCAAAAAAGTATATATGTCCAAAGGTTGTAACTCAAACAGACATATTTTGTTGGTGCGAAATGGTTGTAACTGAAGTTACAACCGTTTCGCACCAACATTTTGATGATATTTTGAATAAATCCTAGTGCAAAACAGTTGTATCTCAATATCTTATATCATATTCTGTGAAATATTTAGTGGATTATTTCTTTCAAACTTACTGACAAGTTTATAAAACAGTCTCAGCTTCTGATTCCTTGTTATTTACATTATAAAATGGTAAGCTTTCATTTAGACATAATACAAGAATTTGAATAACTTACACATATTTCAAACATAAATCAATTCCAATGCTTGTTAAAGAAACAATATCATAGTACATTGCTTTATTTGACTAACAGTACTGTTATAGTGATTTTTTTTTCAACATAAAAATTGTCATTGGTATAATGTTGCATTGTTTGCAAAATAGCAAGAAAAAATAATGGACTCATTTTGGTTTTACGAAAATGAAATTACTGTAACACAAAATAAATTTATTATAAATAATTGTCATACAATATATTATGATTGTATCATAGTTTGGAGACTTTTGAAAACACGTCAGAGTTAAATTGCAAACCAATACATGCACATTGCTATAACTCACTGTCAGTCTGGAGCTTGCTTGTTAACTGGTTCATTTTTTCTGGTTATTTGTTTGGGTCGTTAGACCAAACAAAAAATGGTAGCGAAATTTCAGACTCTAATGCTGTTAATTGCAAATGCCGAAAGTAGTCCGCTTTTTTGAAGCGGTTACTTCCCTTTATATGTAACACCAAGGCCGAAAAATTCAGGGGAGATCACTGCGTAAATATGGTCACATGAAAGGTACATTAATTTTCAAGCAAAATAATTTCCGAATGGTCGAAGATTTCTAATATTGTTTTATTCTTTATAGATATACATGCTTATAGTAAGCGCCATGATTATTTACACAAGTGTTAAACAACAGTTAGCGTCGTTACAACCCTAATTTAGAATAAAACATAAATTCACCGTGGCGAGGGGTTTGCGCGCTCGCTTAGGAAACGAGAGGTCTGGAGTTCAAATCCCATTTAAGGCAACTCATTTTTTTTTTCAAATTGTTTAAGTCAAATAAACATTGGATTGAATATCAATGTTGCAATCTACTACAATTAAAGCGCTGGAAAGCATTGGGCACTATACAAAAACAAATTGTTTTATAATCTCACAACCTTCAACTTTATGACCCAAACAAATTCAGCGCCTTCTGTGCTTTGATTTTTACATATTGTGATGACAGGGAAGGAGATAACAGTAGAAAATTCATATTCAGATGCTTATACATTTGGTACTTTTTTCTTGGATGACTGGGAATGTGTTTTTTTTTTTGCCTAAGATACAAGAGAGAAAGAACATCAAAACAATCGGCAATCTGATTTATACTCTCATACAAATCCAACAGCCTCGTGTTTCGATGCTTTTTTAAATACTAAATATTAAAATAACTTAAAGAAATTATCTCTTTATGCTGACAAAATAAAATAACCTTTCCAATCAATTATATATCAGTAAATGAATGAAAGCCAAAAACCAAAATTAAAGAAGTATTTATTAGAACGTAAAAGAATAAATAAGTTTTTTGTCTCTCCTGAATAATTTCAAAATATTGAGTTACAACCCTTTCGCACCAAGGCATCGAAATGTTGTTATATTGTTATTTCTATCAATAATACAGAACCCTACTCTTCACATTTTTTGTGAGAATTACATTTAGATCTAGTGCTAGTTTTTTTATGAAGTTTAAAAAATTGTGCCATCAAAAATGGTTTCTGAGACTGTCTAGGCTCTGACCTTTTCGTACAGTCAATCTAAAATCATATTTGGAATTTCTGAGGTCTATTTTCTTGAGTTTATAAATCTTCAATGATAAGCTTGCTGATTGTGATTAATTATGTCATTTAAACTTTAAAAAAAAATGTGTACAAGTGACTACAGTTCATTCAACGTCAGCAGTCATCTTGAAAGTTGATGACGTCATTCTGCACGTGCGCTCATTCACTCGCCCATTATGGAAAAATAATGCCGAGTAGCAAGGCGGCCAAAATTGCATAATGACCTAGATCTTGCCATAATAACCCTGAAATACACTAGATTTTGTTACTATATATAGTAACATAGGTATTTAAACGCAATACATATACACAAAAATAGGTTATGTGATGTCATATATGACGTCAATGATCTAAATGACGTCAGTGACAATATCATTACCCTCAATATAATTTTTGCATATTCTTATAAATTCCTTTAAAATTAATGTATTAGAATGGAAATATATGTTATTTGTTTTATATTATAATATCATAATGCATGGATTATTGTTCAAATGCTTTGTAATAAATCACTCCGGAGTATCGGTCTTTGTGATTATGCTCCTGCGCATTTGAATGCTAACCATGCATAACTCTTTAAAAATGCACTCAAAATTGATATCTCCATGTATTAAATTCCAAACTGAATAAAAACATTATGATAAACCGTTCTAAAGTAATACTTCAGTTAATGAATACAAGTACTAGTAATTTAGAAGATCCTCTCTTGAACAAAATTATAGATCAAAAATATATACCCTAGTAGTAATCTTTAAAATATCATTCATATCTTTAACTGTTATTATAATCATTAAGTAACTGGTTCAAAAGGGTGACGTAGTATGCAATTGCATTATAATATCTACATGTATACATGTACATCAAATAAAAAGGTTTTTTTTTTCTTTCAGATAAACTTGAATTTCTATTGTACATACCTGTATATCTATGTTGAGATCGAACTTTTTCCATTTTCTTTTCATATTTTTCTATTGTATCTACATAAATATCATTTCCACTGTCTCGACATATCTGTTTCAATTTTTCATAATTTTCTCCTGGTGTAATGATGTTTCTGGTGCATAAAGTTTCAAATATATCTAGACTTGATTTATTGGCAATTAATCCTCGAGGCACATAAGTTCCGAAATGAAAAATTAAATTCTTATACTCTATGCTGTTTTCATCTAAATTATCGTTAATTTCAGAGATAAGTTTAATGTGAAGTCTGCGTAGTTCTGTTTGTTCCTCAGAGGAATTGTGATAGGAAGATGCCATGTTATCACTGATGAAGTCTGCGTAGTTCTGTTTGTTCCTCCGAGGAATTGTCATAGGAAGATGCCATGTTATCACTGTTTAAGAATAACCTGAGGACAAAGGTTGATATATTAATATACAAAAATAAAATACATGTATGAAATAATTTCCAGATGAAAAAAATGCATATAGAATTTGTGTAACTTGTAACATATTTTTTATGTAATATTTTTTATGTAACGTTATTGATCACATATACATGTAATTGCATTTATAATCTCAATTCAATTAATGGGGCTTGAAACCTGGAAAAGATATAAAGCTTTAAACTTAATTTATTTTATTTTTAATTGCACAAAAATAAAAAAGTAATAATGATTATATGGTCAGCATTAAAATTTAAGTCATTTGTTAGTGTGTTTTTCAATAGTAACAAAAACATAGACACAGTAGCAAATTTTAAGAAACTGCCTCTTCATGTCCCTGCGATATCATCCAAATATATCACCTAGAGTGCGGGTAATAATTACTATGTATATGCCAATTTGTGTATTGTATATCATCCAAATATATCACCTACATTGCGGGTAATATCACTATGTATATGCCAATTTGTGTATTATATATCATCCAAATATATCACCTACAGTGCGGGTGATATCACTATGTATATGCCAATTTGTGTATTGTATATCATCCAAATATATCACCTACAGTGCGGGTAATATTACTATGTATATGCCAATTTGTGTATTGTATATCATCCAAATATATCACCTACAGTGCGGGTAATATTACTATGTATATGCCAATTTGTGTATTGTATATCATCCAAATATATCACCTACAGTGCGGGTGATATCACTATGTATATGCCAATTTGTGTATTGTATATCATCCAAATATATCACCTACAGTGCGAGTAATATTACTATGTATATGCCAATTTGTGTATTGTATATCATCCAAATATATCACCTACAGTGCGGGTAATATCACTATGTATATGCCAATTTGTGTATTGTATATCATCCAAATATATCACCTACAGTGCAGGTAATATTACTATGTATATGCCAATTTGTGTATTGTATATCATCCAAATATATAACCTACAGTGCTGGTAATATTACTATGTATATGCCAATTTGTGTATTGTATATCATCCAAATATATCACCTACAGTGCTGTAATATCACTATGTATATGCCAATTTGTGTATTGTATATCATCCAAATATATCACCTACAGTGCGGGTGATATAACTATGTATATGCCAATTTGTGTATTGTGTATCATCCAAATATATCACCTACAGTGCGGGTGATATCACTATGTATATGCCAATTTGTGTATTGTATATCATCCAAATATATAACCTACAGTGCTGGTAATATTACTATGTATATGCCAATTTGTGTATTGTATATCATACAAATATATCACCTACAGTGCGGGTAATATATCACTATGTATATGCCAATTTGTGTATTGTATATCATCCAAATATATAACCTACAGTGCTGGTAATATTACTATGTATATGCCAATTTGTGTATTGTATATCATACAAATATATCACCTACAGTGCGGGTAATATATCACTATGTATATGCCAATTTGTGTATTGTATATCATCCAAATATATCACCTACAGTGCGGGTAATATATCACTATGTATATGCCAATTTGTGTATTGTATATCATCCAAATATATCACCTACAGTGCGGGTGATATCACTATGTATATGCCAATTTGTGTATTGTATATCATCCAAATATATCACCTACAGTGCGGGTAAATATTACTATGTATATGCCAATTTGTGTATTGTATATCATCCAAATATATCACCTACAATGCGGGTGATATCACTATGTATATGCCAATTTGTGTATTGTATACCATCCAAATATATCACCTACAGTGCGGGTAATATCACTATGTTTATGCCAATTTGTGTATTGTATATCATCCAAATATATCACCTACAGTGTGGGTAATATTACTATGTTTATGCCAATTTGTGTATTGTATATCATCCAAATATATCACCTACAGTGCGGGTAATATTACTATGTATATGCCAATTTGTGTATTGTGTCTTACAAAATCACAGGGCGCTTTATTTTTATGGAATTGTTTGCCTTCTTGTCAAGCACCTCGTGATCCAGATCTAGTCCAAGCTTTATCGAAAAACTTTAAAAAGCACAGGACATTCGGGCCAGTTAAATTTTAAATCTTACCAGACCTGGTAATCTTTAGCTGGACAAAATATATAGAGAAGTAATAAATAGATGCGTAAAGGAAACCACTTAATCATGCTTCCCTTGATAATTTTGAAAGAAGCATATTACTTCTTGTGTTCTGGGCCATATATTGACAGCTTTGAACATTCTTTAAAGACCTTATTTTGTAGGCAGACGTGTCTTAGTTTACTATTTATAGATGAACAATGAATGTGGAAACGAATATGAACAACGCTTACTCATTTTTGATGTAAAGCTTCAGGAGTTCTTCCTCTCTACATTTTGAAAACAAATTTGTATTGTACGCAAAAGAAAACAAAATAAAAGCTTTTAGACATTATTTGGTTCTATAAAAGATATTTAAAATCATGAATGCATGATTTTTATATTCAATAAAACATTTATTTACATGTTTTATTTTTTTATTATAAATAACTTTAAATAAGTTAAAAACATACATAAAAAAGACTTTTAAATCAACAAGTCATATTTGGTACCTTTAATCCGGCACAATATTGCTTTTGTACAGAGCGTGCAAAATATGTTACTTAAAAAGTCATATTCGGTATCTTCTTTCCGTCAAGGATATGACTTTTATTTAGAACATGCAACGTTTATAACTTGTACTTTTTTCATTTACGGGCGTCATTATAACATGTTATTATTATAAAATATCGTATTAAGAAAAAAAGATCAGAAAATTAATAAAATATAAGTCTGATTCGGTGTCTTCCGTCCTTCACGGATATGACTTTTATATAAAACATTGTATCGACAAAAATTCATAAAAAATAATTACTTTCAGTGATTTTTCTCGCTTAATTGGGAAGAGGCCTAAGCCTTTTGATTTTGGGAAAAAATATCGCTAAAATTGCTGATTAAAAAAATATACCGGTAGGTCATATCCGGTATTCAAAGTCATATCCGCAGATCTGACTCATATCCGGTATTAATTCATACCCAATAGGGGGTAATATTTGGGCAGCACGAAATACCCAAATATTGCCCAAATATACCAAAATATTGCCTAAACATACCCAAATATTGCGCAATTATACTAAAAATAAATGTTTTATACTAAAAAAGTGTTGTTTTAATCATGAATACAATATACACTTTCACTAAGATATAATCAAACATACCCAAATATACATTTTCCTATCATTGCCATCGTCGGATACCCACGGCCGAACCATTAACATTTATCAGCCGTGGGACTTTTTGCCAATATTCAGTCGATAAGAGGTGTGTCAAAGGCAGCTATTTCATTGGCTGCCTCACGATTTCATGAGGCGATTAAAACAAATCAAAACGCTTGTTCTGTACGACGTTCGGTATTACAGACACTATTGCCACAACCATAGACAACGTTAAAAGTTCAACATTGAAAAATCAAACAATTTCCAGCAAGAAAGCATGGATAATTTACTTTTACAGCCTGATGTTTTCCTTTCTGATTGATATCTGCTTGCAGAAGAACTGATTTGGCGATAGTTTTTGCCATTGATTTTAACAAGACACGTACAACAGTTTTTAACCGTGGGCGCTGCCATTTTGTTTCTTATTGTTTTTTACCTCCGCTGTTGAAGAATATAGATTTGTTAAACGCGATGTCATTGGTAGATATTTTACGCACCTGTTGCTGTATATCAACGCAAATCGATTCATTTTACCCACTGTTGATTGCATGTTATGTAACATGTTTATCAATCGCGGGTATCCGACGATGTTTTCCTGAATGAGATCTATCATCCTAAGAAGTTTCAAGTCCATAGCTGAAATGGCCCAGACAAAAATAAAGTATGAAAATTAACAAAGGGCAATAACTCAAAAAAATAAGAAGTGCAGAGTACCAGTTCTTGTGCACTGCACTTCGGGTCATTGTTAGAAGCATGCATACCAAGTTTGAAGTCAATCCAACTTATAATGACTGACTTATGCTCCGGACAAGCTTAAGGGGACGCCGACACCGACACCACCGACAAAAGTAACCCCTATATGTCGCCTTTTTCAAGGCGACACAATAAACTTTGAATTTCCAAAATCGGATAATAAATGGAAAAGCTATAGCCTATATGGTATTTTGTTAAGTAGGTATCCGTTGCGAACGGTAATTTACACATAGCGCTGGTAAATTATCGATCGATGTACCTTTATAGGGTGGGCGACAAGATATTTCAGCATTTATATGTGTTAAATCCCTGTAATATAAATCCGTGACATTATCAATGTGGCCATACCACGTGACTTTTCGGGTACGGAACACTCTGATTTTTCTCCCGATTCAGGTAGGTTTTTTTATTTATAACTTATTTATTACTCAACCGATTTTGATCAAATAATGCGCAGAGTACCCTTAATTATATCAGCTACCCATGATATATCAAAATTCTAAAAACCCCTGAATGGTTTTTGAGAACATTTGAGTACAGTTTTCTTCTCATAGCCGGGGCCGAGAGGAACGGTACACACTCATTTGTCATACTCAGAAGCGATTTCTAGCAAGACATATGTTTTTTGTCACTATTTCATAGAAAAATACATGTTAAATCTGATATATTTACTATGTCACTCATAATGTTTACAATATCAGATGTGAATAACAAGTATTTTCTGTATCATATTGTTTAATAAAGAATTTCAATTATAGCAGCGTTACTGTCTTATTATTTAACAAACAATGGCATGTAATATCCCAACAATTGGTCAATTAGCACCTGCATAATATACGACTCGATGTGGTTATTAATAATATCCTAAAAAAATATTCTTAATCAATAAACTGCATTTAGTATAGGTTACAATTTATTCCTAGTTATTTACGGTCCGCCCTGTCCCAAAATATGGTCTGCCTTGTCCGTAATTCATTAATGCATACACATTGGGTTGTTTCCCTTATTATCGCGAGGAAGTTACTTTATTCTCTATATGAATATAGATTTAATAAAATAAGGACACATTTTCCTGTGAGCCTCTGTGGCAATTTTCAGAATGTCTGAATTTGGACAAATTTTAGTTACATTACTGCTTTATAATGGTATAATTTAGGTCAGAAACTGGTTAGATTCAGGTCTGAAATAATTAAGGAACGAAATACAGTTGTTTAGACAGTAGCGGATAGCTAAGGAGATCGGCGCTGCTTATGTCTTTAGTAATAATATTCAGAAAATCAAATTGATACCATTCAGTAGTCAAACTACTTCCCTTTTTAAAATAAAATATTTTCAGCAGTATCTTTGACATTACATGTAGTACTCTCTGTTTATGTTCGGCATATAGTTCAGTTAGTAGCGGATAGCTTTGGGGAGTATGGGATAGGTAGGTGAAGGTCAATGAGGGTGAGTCTCAAAACGTTCTAAATTTAGTATTTACAAAGTACATGTCACAGAAACATGTTTTGGGGTTACTGGAATGAAAAATGTTACATTAATTTTGATAGTAATCTTTCAAATTTTTCTACAAGTAAATAAATATATAAATACATATCTGGTCAACAACTTATGATGCAACTGTGACATAGTTTGAACATAGCTATAGTTTACCATAGTTATTTCTTTAAAAAATCTATAATTATATCAACCATAGTAAATAGCTTTATTTATTTAAAAATTGTTTATTTATTTATTTATTTTGTAACATCACAGTATACAAGCAATGATAACTATATAATATGTTGCAATTTTAACAAATAAAAACAATATTTCCTAAGATCTGTATAGATGAATTAAAAAGTAAACTATATATTCTGAATACATAAATTACAAAAATTTTGCAATAAAACTTGAGCTGAGCATGTGTATTAAGTATGTAAAATGAAACAACACATTTCAATGAAAAATAGGTCTGTTTTACATTAAAGCCATTATATTAATCTTATAGTCTAGTTGAAAGAAGAGTTAATAATGATGGTATATTCAAAGTATCAATACAACTGAGTTAAAATTATAAAAAAGATAGAATAAATAATATTATAACATTAAAACTGGGATATTTTTTTTGTTAAAGTCTACTTTAATCCACTTTTGACGGCGTTTTTGACAGATAAAATAAATTTTGAGACCACCCCCAAATGTAAAATCCGTTACTGACAGAAGCACTTGCTATTCATTTTCAATCATTTTTAGTGTCAGTAGGTGTTATATCTGTAAAAGCTTTTTTTGCAAAATTATAAACACAAGATTTTTACACCGAATCATGTCAATATTTCATTACTTTACTTGGTGTTGATCAATAGTTTTCTGTTTATTTATTTTCTTTTGGAAGCGCTTATAAACAGTCTGACGGTGACAACATCCGGTTACCTCGTTCTGATTTATGGAAGAAAAACTGGCTGTGCAATTTGAATTAAATAAAACAAAATTAGCCACGGATGGCAAATATATCACTCTTTTTGATGGTATAATTGTATTATTTTGAAAAAGGCATATTTGATGAAAGGAGCATTGTTACTGCCATGTTATCCGCTATACCCTAAAATCCGCTACCGCTACTGCCTTAAACAACTGTAATTGGTTTATAATTTCTACTTTCGTTTTCACCAAACACCTTTTGTAAATTATCAAATCCCTATAAAATTAGTATAATAAAGTATTCATCAAAATTTATGATTTCAGATAACAAACATGACTTACAAATGCTTAATAAATGGGTGTTGCCTTTCCATTTGAAAACAGCTAAAATTATTAGCCTAATGTGGGAAGTTTTTTTCATAAAACCACTTTCGTTTTTAATTGTTAAATTTTTGTAATTTTTGTTGGCACATTAGTTATTTCTGTTTCATGAAGTAATTCATTTTCGTTTTCAGTATAAAATATGTAACATAACGGCTACAAGAGTTAAAGGTACTTACATCAATTTCTTCAAATTCTAAGAAAAATCTTATCCGGGACTAACCTCCGCCATACTGATATTTTCTTCAATTTAACAGCGCATGCGCGATTCATAAAGGCCTCACAAAACTAAATATTGTCCTTCACTTACCAGTAAAATGTATTTTCCCTCTATGGCTATATAGATTTCTAATTTTCTAAATAATGAAGCAAAAATAGCATGGCAACTTTGGACTTTCAACAATAATAGATTTTGTTTTGATCGTTTTTCTGTATTAACTAAAAAACTCAATGGTAAAAATGTATTATAATTATAATGATTTACATAAAATTATATAGCGTTTCCGTAAATGTGTTCTTAATGCAATAAAATTAAGTATGATAATGGCCTCAGCATTTTGTTTTGATTAAAAAACTACAATATATATTTTACTTTGTTATAAAATAAATCTAATAAAAATGTGATACTGTTGTTTGACCGGTTCCGATGCAGTTTTTCAACTTTTGGTGTCTGCATACAAATTAAATAATAGTTGGTTAAAAAATGTACCGACTGGCTAGTTGATATTTGATTCGACTTCAAAACTTACAATTATCGGAAAATATACTATCTTTCTTTTTTAAGTAAGAATACTGATTGATTGAATCTGGTTGGTTTCACCATTTCCGAAGCAAGTTCCTGTGCACATAACGTTTCAAATGCCATTTGTGATATTACCTACGAAGAATTTGACTATTTTTGCGAGCTAATACAAATGTACTAAAACTAAGTCAGTACACTACAAATTTCCGGTCTTATTTATTATTTTAATATTCATCCGAGATATACATATATATAGTATTGTAAACTTTAATGCACCACCATGCTTGGCGTGAGATGAAGCAGAACTGCAATTGCATTGCATGCATTTGATTTTTGTCATTATTTCTGGTAAGTTCTGTTTAAAACAGTGATCGTATACAATGTTCTAGATGAAAATAAGTTTTTGTTTTGCAATAATGCTTGAATAACACTCATTCTAGTCCCATTACTGGTAAATACTTTTTAAAGATAATCTATGTTTTTAATTTTATCCATATTGACAAACGTTTTTCTTTAGTTTAAACAATATCTGTCAACACTGACACATGTAGATATCCATGTCCATGTTATGTTTTGCTCTATATCCTGCATTTTATTTCATTATTCAGTTTTCAGTTATATTAATATTACACTATACGTACAGTACTTGTTATAAAATAATAACATTGTAGGGTATTTAAAGTAACGACTTTCCTACTATATTACAGTGGCGTACAGTAAGCGCATTTAAAAAAAATGATTATAATTTAACTTTAAAATACGTATACCTCAAATAAAATGTTGGCACACTTTCTTACATAATACTTATTCATATATTTCAGTATTAAAGAACATTTATTTCTTAAAAGAAAACGCGAAAGGTTTTCATTTGGGTTCATTCTGATAGTAATCCCGTAATCAAAAATACGTGTTTCGGAACTGGTCAAATTAGGTATCCTGGTTTAAACATGTATTACTATCTTTATGTTAATTTTTTTTGCAAACATTTTTGAATGAAGTTGTAGGGCAAATAACAACTTTTACATCGATATATAAAATGTGTCGTCCCTTTCTTTCAGTTGACATTATAACATGTACCGATATACAAATAAACAATAAAATGCCAATATGGGTTTCAGCATTTTTACCTCATGTTTGTTTGTTTTGGGTTTTACGTCACATCGACACAGTATAGGTCATATCGCGACGTTCCAGCTTTACTGGTGGAGGAAGACCTCAGGTGCCCTTCCGTGCATTATTTCAGTTACGAACGGGAACCTGGGTAGAACCAACGACATTCCGTAAGCTAGCTGGATAGCTTCCTCACATGAAAGAATCCAAAGTCCCTGTCGGGATGTTAACCAACAGCGGTGAGGGGCAAGTGGTTTGAAGTCAACGACCTTAACCACTCGGCCACGTTTGCCTCATGTAGAGTCAAATATCGGAGAAGCCGCAATAGAATAATGACTAAAATATTTATTTGTTAATGTCAATAAACAACAAAACCAGTGAATATGTTTTTATATATTTATTGTCGTTTACATGAATGGCTTTCAGCGTTGGTTACAAATTACCGATGCTCAACCTGAGACCATTTTTAGCCACTTAATTACAAGTCCAAAATTTTCTTGATGAGGCGGCGCCGAAAAATGTGATCATTTTTTATAAAACATTCTTAAACGAAAACAAGTGTTTAACGCCGAAATAGAGTATTATTTTTTCACTGAAATGGAGTGAAAACAACGCGTGTATATGAGTTAATTGGTTAACTAGATAAATCTGCATGATATTTGGTAGATTCAATTGTTTGTGTTTCAGGCTCAATTAGTATAGCTTGTTATTGGTAAGTTACAGAAATAACAGTAATTATTTGTTGTATATTGCACATGTTTTATCTTATACTGTAATGCGCATGTCCATTATCTTCCCGTCACTCATATACATTGAACAATCAGTGGTCATAAAACGATAGAACTATATATAGAATCACGTGTCTGTGATAATTATATATTACAAGTGCACGCTCTGTGTATATTAATAAATAAACCCATACTACATTATTAAAATAGCGAAAAGCAGAATCCGTAAAAAAATCCCATTACGACAAAATTAAAAACTTTGCAGGCTCAGTTTGATTGAGTCTGTTCATGGAAAGTATTGGTAAGTGCAAGCTACTGCCTACGAACTCTAGCATCGCTAAAGCAAAATTCAACATTTAAACATGAAAGCAGCGAAATTTTTAATTTAGAAACATCCGAAGTTGCGTTAATTAATACGGCGGGTATCATGTAACTTTCATTATGGTATGTTCGTGCTTTCCATGAAAAGCGTCGTATCGTTCCAAAGTAAAACAATGCTTGTGCACTATAAACGAGAAAACGATGGGCGGAACTGAAATAAAATGAAATTTTGAGGGATAAGAGGATGGGTATGCATTAAATTCTTTACACTTCCGGTACTACATATGGATCTCAGAATTAAGCTGTGGTATTAATTAAGTAAGGTCTGGAGCTTAAAGGTTTAAGAGGCAAAATCTACTAGTATGGATGGATAAACAGTTATTTATTGGTATTAATTAAGTAAGGTCTGGAGCTTTTAGGTGTAAGAGGCAAAATCTACTAGTATGGATGGATAAACACTTATTTATAAAATCGATAGCAAAGAATACAGATAAACAGAACTTTCTCAAGAGTGGAGCTCCGAAGGGAAATATAATATGACCTGTTTTTATTTTTAATATTTTATAATTGACTTTCCTGAGGCAATATCCTATACTAATAAACTTTTACATAAGACACTAAAATATATTATGTCATAAATGAACACAATGATGAAATGAGACTTCAAGATAACATCTTGACGCGACTAGTCAAGGAAATGACAAAGTTTCTTCAATAAAAAGGGGTAAAACAGCAAAACTTTGCACATTAGGTAAAGTACCCTATGACATTATTTTTATGAAAGACTAAAATACCTGAGTAATCACATAAATAGATAAATTAATAAGGCAACTAGGAGCCTTGGAGTTGTGGTTTAATTTTTTTACCTATATGAATAAAGAAATGTTTTTACAACTTTTCAAATCACATGTCAGATCCCACATTGAATGCAACTCTACAATATAGACACCTGGATTTAAAAAATGTATCAGCCATTGAAAATGATCTCTTTATCTTCTTTATATGAAACTCCAATGCACACTTGCAACGTCCCGCGTTAAGAGGTTACAAAATCTTTCTGTTTTAGTCCGTTTTATGGCATTTTCTTCGTACAAAATGCATGTTTACGCCACGTCAGGACCCACGCAGGAAAAAATATGTCCACACTGTGTGGAAATCATAAAATGGGGAATACAGAGGAAAGTCAGAAGGATATAATTGAATTTCGATCTTTTTTTTTAAATGAATTTCACAAGTTTTTTTTTGAAAAAGTTGAAACCTTACCTTACATTTGAGTGTTCAAGTACACTTCTGGATCAACAGAAATTAAAATATTTTCTACCGATGATCAATTTTATGATTCATAGATTATGTATTACACAAATCTTTATTATAATTCTAATATCACCATCAATCTGATATCTTCATTCAAATTCTTATATCTTTATTGTCATTCTGATATCTTCATTTACATTTTGATATCTTCATTATCATTCTGATATCTTCATTGTCATTCTGATATCTTCATTGTCATTCTGATATCTTCATTGTCATTCTTATATATCTTTATAATCATAAAATATCACCATTATCACTCTGATGTGAATGAATTTTTATGTAGATACAAATGTATGATGAAAATGAATCCAGAATGATAAGTATGTATAATTATGATAATGAAGATATCGGAATGACAATGAAGATATCGGAATGACAATGAATATATCGGAATGATAATGAAAATATAAGAATGATAATGAAGATATCGGAATGACAATGAATATATCAGAATGATAATGACGATATCAGAATGGTAATAAAGATATCAGAATGATAATAAAGATATCAGAATGACAATAGAGATATCAGTTTCGCAGTGAAAATATCAGACTAACAAAACATATATTAGAATGAAAATGAAGATATCAGAATGAAAATGATTATATCAAGATAACAATGATATTCTCAGAATGAAAATGATGATATAAGAATGATTATAAACATACCAGAATGACAATGAAGATTTCAGAATGATAATGAAGATATTTGTTTATCAAGTTTTGTGTAGCAGCCGTACTATTTGTATATAGTGTTGTTTTGTTTTTATCCTTCTAGATTATTAATTCCAACACGTTTGTGTGTTGAAAATTAAGTACAGCTCAATCCGGTGCTATGGGGCGCGAGAGATGTTGTACTTTTCATCATTTCTCGTGTACAGAATCAATAAGAAAACAAAAGGGCCATGATGGCCATGAAATCGCTCACCTGTATATAGGCCCCCGGGCGGGCCAGTTTTAACCCTAGGGCCCTTATTTGAACAAAAATGGTAGACACTAGCTCTTAGGTGTTTTTAAAAGAATCGTTTTTAAGTTTTTACTATATACATTAAGGGAAAACCAATCACCACATGGGGCGGGGCCAATTTTGACCCGAGGGCTTTTATTTGAATAGACTTGGTAGACACCCACTTGAAGACGTTTTATTCTTAATAGCTAAGCTCTAGCTATTTGGGTTCTTCAAAAGAAGATTTTAAGTTTTTACTATATACGAATAAGAAAAATCAATGACCCCACCCACCCCCGGGCGGGGCAAGTTTTGACCCCAGGGCATTTATTTGAACAAACTTGGTAGACACTGTTCATGGCAAATATCTAATCTCTAGCCTTTTCGGTTTACTAAAAGAAGACAATTTAAGTTTTTTCTTTCGGTTGCAATGGCAACAGAAGTTCTGCTGGAATTAAATTCTTTGATGAAGTTTGGATGAAATTGGCTTAGCAGTTTATGAAGAAATGTCGTTTAAAGTAAAAGTTTACCGACTGTCGGACGGAAAGCGATCACAAAAGCTCACCATGTCACTAAATTTGTGAGCTAAAAATGAGAACAAAGATCAATGGCAAGGCGACATTCACAGAACGCAGTCCCCGACACAATCACATCATACCAGCAAACCGAGTAAATTTTCATGTAATGTTGTTGTTATTTATGCAAGATTTCTCAGACTAACTTATAATTCACCCGGATCATAGAATAACATTCAGCTTTATTGTATATACTATAAGGAGAAAACTCGGATTATATCACATGCAGTAACAACGTTTTTACAAAATTGAAATAATTTGTATAAAGTCATATGTGACGTCTTATAACTGTAACACCTTGTATATATCATGTCTTAATGCACCTTGTATATATCATGTGTTAATGCATTTTGTAGACGTGTCGATTGCGTTTTATCTTACACGTAATTTCACCAGTCAATGTCTCCTAGTACAGTGCATATATTTTACAAACGTTATTTATGTACTGGCAGCTTAGTCTTTGCTATATATGGAAATAGTGGGAAGTAAATTTTTAACAAGTTTAATACCCTCAACTTTTTCTGTAAGAGAGGGAAAAACAAATGATACACGAACCAATTTTGTACAATCTTTTATTAAGAAAAGTCACACATTCATGCTATCAAAACCAATCAAACAAACATGATTTATTCTAAAAGTACTACATTAATAACAAAAACAGTATAATAACAATTCTGTCTATGAAGCTTCCATGATATCATATACTGAATACTGTTTTCCATAAACATTTCAAGTTTTAAACAGTCATGATCTTATCTTAACTTCATAAATAATTGTTTAAGTATAAACCTTGCCAAAATATATGTGTTATCAAGTGCTTGTAATTTAAGGTTTACAAATGAACTAGATGGATTTAATCATACAATATCCATTAAACAGACATAGTTAATATATAAAACGTATAATTGACATAAAATATTACAGCATGAACTTATCTTAACATCATATATAATTGTTCAACATAAACCTTGCCAAAATATATGATTTATCAAGTACATGTAATTAAAAGTTTACAAATGTACTAAATGGATTTAATCATACAATATCCATTAAAAAGACATAGTTAACATATAATGTATAATTGACATAAAATATTCCAGCATGAACTTATCATTGCGTTATATAGAATTGTTTAAACATAATATGGCCAATATACATGTAGATTTGTTATTTATACATATAAATTGTATGTCTACAAATATACTAGAATTATAAAATCTATATTTCAAGTGACAAACAAACATGTTTGATGCATGTGTTCATAAGACATAACATATCTTAACATGAAATAAACATACCCATATATGTAGTAAACAATTAATAACATCTATATGTAAATTTATTTTAATTATATACTAAATATTTACCCTATAATATACATTTAAAGTTTAAAGACACATTTGGGCTCTGAAATGATTTATTTTTGTAAAAGGGCCAATATGTGTTTCATAATGTTGTAATTATAGATTTAGAACATGATTGTGATATTCTTATCACCTGCCAAAAAGTTGAGTTTGTTATTCGAGATGCAAAATGTAAAAAAAATGTAATTTGACTTCCATATATAATACTTATTCATCATAATTGTACTAGTTGCTAAAATGCAAAAGAAACACAAGTTGGCTTAGAAATATGGCCTATGAAAAAAGTTAAGGACACCAAAAATATAAACTTTTGAAAAATAACTTTCTGCATTTTTTAAGCTTAATGGGCCTAAAATCAAACCTGAATAAATGAAAAAGAAACAAATGATGGCTGTGCTATATGGACAATGAAATACTCTTTGGACACAAAAAAAAAATAAGCTTTTTAAAAATAAAGTGATTGCATTTTTTAAGGCTTAATGGGCCTTTAAATCAAACAGGTATAACTGTTTAAAATGTACGTAGGATTACATGTCCCAAAATGTTTCATTATATAAAATAATGTTATCTTATTTTCATAAAAGCATTGCAATAGCATGTCACTTAAACAACAAACATGTATATATATGTGATAATATGCTTACATATGCACTTGATACATTCATTCATTCAGAATAAAGGCACAGACATGTGTAACATATCTTAATCCTGGTACATGTATATACTAACATCAGCAAGCATAAAAAACTAACTAAGCTTTAACAAAATGTAGTTATATTTTTACTGTCTGAAAACATTTAATTTTCAGTCTTAACATCATATGTATCCACAGGTACTGGGCTGAACTACATTCATCACAAATGAAGTGTATTTGTTTATATGCATGGGTTACCCATTCACATTTATACTGATTCAATTAAAATTTACATTTTCTCAGTGCACAATATTTCAAAAGCTAGGCAATCCTTTAATGGTAAATTTTATTTCAAAGTAATGGTACTTAAATGTGCTAAAATGCAAAAGAAACAAAAGTTGGCTTAGATATATGGCCTATGAAAAAAGTTAAGGACACCAAAAATATAAACTTTTGAAAAATAACTTTCTGCATTTTTTAAGCTTAATGGGCCTAAAATCAAACCTGAATAAATGAAAAAGAAACAAATGATGGCTGTGCTATATGGACAATGAAATACTCTTTGGACACAAAAAAAAAATAAGCTTTTTAAAAATAAAGTGATTGCATTTTTTAAGGCTTAATGGGCCTTTAAATCAAACAGGTATAACTGTTTAAAATGTACGTAGGATTACATGTCCCAAAATGTTTCATTATATAAAATAATGTTATCTTATTTTCATAAAAGCATTGCAATAGCATGTCACTTAAACAACAAACATGTATATATATGTGATAATATGCTTACATATGCACTTGATACATTCATTCATTCAGAATAAAGGCACAGACATGTGTAACATATCTTAATCCTGGTACATGTATATTATACTAACATCAGCAAGCATAAAAAACTAACTAAGCTTTAAACAAAATGTAGTTATATTTTTACTGTCTGAAAACATTTAATTTTCAGTCTTAACATCATATGTATCCACAGGTACTGGGCTGAACTACATTCATCACAAATGAAGTGTATTTGTTTATATGCATGGGTTACCCATTCACATTTATACTGATTCAATTAAAATTTACATTTTCTCAGTGCACAATATTTCAAAAGCTAGGCAATCCTTTAATGGTAAATTTTATTTCAAAGTAATGGTACTTAAATGTGTGCGAAAAATCAAAATATTAAAGAAGACAAATGTAACATTTTAACTGAAATATTGAAATAAGCTGAGTAATTATAGACTGACAGATATTTATGTCATAATTAATTTAATAACACTTTAAAAATTTTATTGTAAACATTACATAATCATGGTTATAAATAATTTTATAACCTATGGCTGTCGGGGGTGAAAATGGCAATTTGTCATCACGAGAACTGGTATATCCCCAAGGGGCATTCATAAACTGGTACATATTTTCCTAAGTTGTAACCAAAAAACTGGTATATATACCTGAGGTGCCACTGAGCATATTTCTTCAAAGGGCAGCCGAGTACTGGTATATTTCTGCAAGGGACAGCAAAAGTACTGGTACACATGTTGATGACGAAGGGCTGGTATTTGCCAATGGGGCAGACGAGAACTGGTATATTTCCCCCAAGGGTAAGTGGAGAACAGACTGAGTGGTATATATCCTCAAGGGCGATACATATCCAAAAGGCCAATAGCCGAGAATTGCTATTTATCCTGCTTACTGCTTAATCATCAGCTGGATAAAGCCTTGCCGGATAAACTTATCTATCTCCAGTCATATGATGACGTCACACGGTTAGCAGCAAAAAACAAAACTACTTATAGATTTGTTATTTTATCGGGGAAAAAAGAAGAATGAAACCATATAACTATTTTAAAAACATGATTAAAAGCAGGATAAATCAAAAACATGGTTGATGTCGGGATGGAGAAGGTTTATCCGGTGAGCGAGAAATTTATAACTGGTGAGCTTTAGCAGGCCAAGATTCACTTTCGCAGCAAACCGGAAATAAACCTTCTCCTCATCCCGACAATCGAACCATTTTTTTCTATTAAATCCCCACGGTATGCAGCATAGAACTTGTATATATCCTTATCCACACGCATGCACTTCTTGCAAACGTTTATATATACCCCAAAGGGACTGCAGAGATCTGGGTATAAATTTATTCCCCTATGGGACAGAGAGAGACAAAAAAGAAAGTTTGAAGGGTTTCAATAGCACTTGCAGACCTGACACCATGGTCGTTAAATTCAATTTAAATTATTTTTTATATTAAAAAGGAATATAATGGGTTTAAAGTTTATAAAAGGATACATAATAGGTTATAACAAGTTATAATACAGTACATCCAAATTTAACAGTTTATTTTTTCCTCTAAAGGGTTATCTTTACAAAATTTAAAATAATTACACCATTTAAAAGTTTGTTAAAGGAGCTTTCCACTTTAAGGTCAAAAGAATTAAACAAATAGAAAATCCAAAATTGTTGTACTTAATACTAAAACAAAAAGGCCATGGTGGTCCTGAAAACACTCACCTGTATATAGGGCCCCGGGCGGGGCCAATATATTGACAGCAGGGCTTTCATTTGTACAAACTTGGTAGACACTGACTAGACAATGTTTCATGCAAAATATTGAAGCTCCAGCTCTTTTGTTTTTTTTAAAGAAGATCTTTTTTATTTTTTTTTTTTGTTGTCATGGCAACCAGAGTTCTGCATGGAATTAAAATTTTTTGAACAATTTTTAAAATTGACTACCAAAGGAACATTCCTGTGAAGTTTGGATGAAATTGGCTTTAGCAGTTTATGAGGATATGTCGTTTAAAGTAAAATTTTACTGATGGACAGACGTCAGACGGAAAGCGATCACAAAAGCTCACCATGTCACTATAAGACAGGGGTGAGCTAAAAATATAAAAAATAAATACTACTAAAGAAAAATACTCAGAATTAAATTGAAAATCGATAGTCATTAAATTATAATTTTCAAACAAAGTTAACCTACAAAATTTAAACTAAACATTTTGAACAACAACAGCTGTCGACAGCAAAGTGCCCTCAAACTATCCACAGTGAATAGATATTGAAGAATTTTTTAGCTATTAAAAGGGAAATTTTAATTCTGTCGAATATCTATGTGCTTCGGACAGTAACTTCCTATTTTTCTCATATAGTTTGTGAATCCACTTTTATACGTAGAACCTAAACCAAGAATTCATAAGTCGAAAAAGGTTGCATAAATTTAAACCGAAAAGGGAAAAGG